>NC_133208.1:8961698-8976698 GCF_958299795.1 Porites lutea | reverse complement strand
TCGACACGAAAAACGATCTGAACCGCGTTGGTTTGTTCTCAGAGCTTGGATACATTTCGATTGGCGACCCTTACAAGCGGCAAAGCACAAGTAAGTAGACGATTTTCCCCACTTTAATCTGCGTCATTTCCATTCTAAGTGTAATAAAGGACGTGAGTTCTGCTTTTTAGCTTTTGTAAAGCCGGACATGGAAGAAATGATGGTCTTCGTTCTTGTTTTTACATGTTTGTTTGCATTGCCCACAACGTACTGTTCCGCCTTGGTGGACACTATACATTTAGCAGTTTAGGTAGAAAACCTTTTAATAGGAAAAAAAAGAAAAAATTTTAACAGCTCTCACATCCTTGCACTAGTGGTCAATGAATCCCCGGTCGTTTTATTTTCGTTTATGTTTGACAATCTCTGAAGAGACCATGCGGTAAGTTATAGATGCCTTGGACATATAGCTCAAATATAACACAAAATCAAGAGCCATAGGAAAAAACTCAGTCTGTACTTAAGACATTACAGACCTCAAACCTGTATCTGTAAATAGCAAAATTTGATTGTAATTATGTTCATTGGAGTGCTGAGTTGTGTATTTGGCAGAAAAAAAATTCTTTGAATAATATTATGCTAATGCTCTTTGTACAAAATTCCCACAGATTTCAATCTGGCAGCTCACAAAGGAAAACAGATGCTCCCTGGGGGAAGTAAAACAAGATCAGCACTTCAAGCAGGATACTTTGATCAAAAATTCAATAGAATAATGGAAGGTGAAGCATTCTCTGATCCAGTAAAGCGAAGACGACAACAAAAACTCAAAAGCTCAAAGCTTAACTTAGGAAAGGCTTTTGTTCCAAGCAATGGAGAGAAACTACCGTAAGTTTTGTATTGTCAGTGTATTACATGCATGAGACATCAAGTTTTGTTTTACTCTATTTCAAACCAATTAAAAGGGCTTGAAAACCATTATAAGGGATTGTGCCTTCCCCTACTCACCCCCTCCCGCCCATCATGCAAGCTGTTTCCCAGAATCCCCTTTTGCTAGCATGCCTTGATCACAAGTTACTTTTGTTGAATGGTTGGTTGATTGATTGGGAAAATCAATAATTAATTATACAAAGTACATATTTCTGCTGATCAATTATGCATGATCTACCTTAGAATGAATAATAAATTATCACTATAAATTTTAATTTATAGTACTGTAGTAATTCAAAAGCTGTAAATATGACGGAATAGAAGGGATGGGGAAGTGTGCCTGGGAATAGTGACATAATCTTCAAAATGGTTGATCAAAACTCAAAGCCTCCATAAATAAAGTGTTAGCCACATTAAGTCTTGATATCGTATAATTTTTTAAATTTGTCTCCAAGCTTCAAAACCTTTTTGCCATCAGGACTCAGATTGTAGAACAAGGATTCAGTAGTGTGACCTGGTTTATGGCTTGTAGTTTATCATGGTTTGCCACCCCTTTTATAGTAAGAGGGAACAGGGGATCTAAGCCTTTCACTTACATTCCCGGCCCTCACCCTTTTTCTGTGGCTTCGCCCCTTCAGTCCTTTTTTGATTGCAAAATGTTAAGCATTGTTGTGTAACTTCCCCTTTTTCGCCTACTTCCAACCCTTTTAGGACTCTTACCTCCTACCTTATCCTCTCCCACCTCCTGTACCCCTGCCACCCCTATTCTGTTGGGCTTCCACGGTGTTCTCCCTAAATTTTAGCTCAGCAGGTAAGGGACCATTCATAGCCGCTAAGGCAGCAAAAACATGCACTAGAGGTGCACTTTCCTGGGGGCAGGGGGGTAGTGGAGTGTGGGACATGGCCCCACCCTTGCTGGGAAATTTAGGAGCTAAAATCCCTAAAACGTCATTCCCTCATTTTAAGACCTATTTTACGTTAATCTGCCGTCCACATGTTCATTCGTTTCCTTGTGACATGTGAGAATCAGATCGGATCACAACTTGTGCATTTCTTGAAAGTACTTCTTTAATTTAGTAAAACGTCAGGCCGTTGCAGGTAGTAACAAGTGTTGCTTTAGGCGGGAAATTTTACCGGTTACCGCCTGATAAGGAGAACACTGCTTCCAACCCCATGGGGGGGGGGGGGGGGGTGGGGGACATTAATTAGACAGGGGGCATTGAAAGGAGTGTCTTAATCAAACTTCACATTGTAGAGGGGGCGTTTATTAGACAAGAAGCATTTATTTGAGAGGGGGCGTCATTAACATCATTAATGGTACATGTATATTTTCTTGGTTGACAATTTTTTACTGTCTATAGTTCAGGGGCTGGAAATCATTATGGAACATTCAGTGGACCCATCAATGCCTTCAGTCCGGTTTCAAAAGGGAAGAAAGCAGCAGATTCACCAGGAAAGAACTTCCTAACAAATCCACCAAAGAAAGGAACCGGTTATGGCTATCTTCACGTCACCATTGGTGCCCCTCCAAAATACATGTCAGATGCTTATGAACGTGCCAGAGAATTAAGAAAGGTGATTGGATGATATATACATGAAGACACTTAAAAAAATAAAATAGAGTTATCAATTAAATTAAATAATACATAACCAATAATACATTAGTGTAAAAACTTGTGCTCTGTACTGGTAATTACAGTGTAGCTGCATTCCCAATTTTCAACCTTGATTTGTGTTTTAAAAAGAAAAACTAAAAAAAACATACTGGTGTTTGCTGAATCTTCATGGTTTATGAACTGTGAGCTTAAATTTTGTATTGTAAGGTTTTCCACTGGAGTGTTTATTACATATATTCTTTCATAATGACTTTTAGATTTGGTCACACTTTAGAGAGTCTAATTTTGATTTAGGCTAAAATTTTCTTATTACCCACTAATGGTTGGCATTTTATTTCAGTTGCAATTGAGCAATGTCCTGTCAAATTTGTCACAACAGCATCTTGCACCACAATGATGTTAGCTAATAGTTTTGTATAGAAAAGTGAAAAAGTGAACTTTGGTTCAGAGAGAAAATGTGGGTCATAGAAATTAAAGGTTGGGGTACTTCAATTTTGTAGTAATTGTCCCAGGTTTGTGACTTGCTGAATTCTAAAAACTGTTCACAATAAATACATATGGTTAACTGTTTTGTTTACAGAAAGAAATGGAAGCAAGTTTTAAAGCAAGAAAAGGAGGACCATATAAACTTAATCTCCACCCAAAAGCCTTTTTTGATGGAAATCCATACAAAAGTGACAGACGTAAGTACTTTTCTTTGCCATGACTTTCATTGAAGGTGCTGTCTGCAGTGGTAGAGGTGTACTCCTTATACAAAGTCATGTAATGGAGTGTAGGGATTTCACAAATTTATTGAGGTATAGGAAAGAGAAAAGTTTGGAGTGATTAACCAAAAAATGTTTAACACCATCTTTAAAAGTTTCTCAAAAAGACTTTCCCAATGGCTGATCCACTGATATTATTTTTTACATTTTTTAAGTGGTTACAGTTGTATGTAAAAGACAAGTGAGTAAAAGGTTTAATTTCTTTGTTATTAACCAAAATGCTGCTACAGAGTGTTTCTTGCATATTACAGATTTTTAATGATCTAATTTTTCTTGCGTCTTTTTAGCACTTCCACCACTGAAAGAAACAAGAAAACAACCAGAGGGCCTTAAACCTTTTAAACCTAGTTCTCCACCCAAAGAGGTTAGCATTGTGTAAATAATAATAATAATAATAATAATAATAATAATAATAATAATAATAATAATAATAATAATAATAATAATAATAATAATAATAATAACATCATCAAGCATTACTTTTCATTTCTCCTGCAAATGGTCAATGTCCCACTTTATCTCTTTTTTTTCCCAAGATCTAGTTTAACCCTTTCACTCCACCAAAAACTTCCCACATTTGATTTTGCCCAACGTGAAAACACAAAAATTGTACAATTAGAAAGAACTGACAAGGAGGTTTCATTTGAATGGTGACACCATGATAGTGTTTTGTCCATAAGCTAAAAAGTTAGAAGTACTGTATTACAGTATATACTAAATAAATAGTATCATGTGAAAATACTGCTGAAGAGGTTTCATTTGAATGGTCACACCATAGGATTTATCCACAGACTCAAAAGTTAGAACTACACACTAAATAAATATAGCACCATGTGAAAGTACTGCTGAAGAGGTTTCACTTGAATGGTCACACCATAGGATTTATCCACAGACTCAAAAGTTAGAACTACACACTAAATAAATATAGCACCATGTGAAAGTACTGCTGAAGAGGTTTCACTTGAATGGTCACACCATAAGATTTGATCCACAGACTCTAAAGTAAGGACTACTCCAGAGGGCTCCGTCATTCACTCTGGGTGAAAGGTTAAAATTACTATGTATTGCTTTTTCAGATTGGTGGCATGAAGGCTGGATGCTTTGACAATTATCCATCACACTCTGAAGATCCTTACATGGTAAAAAAGAAGAAAGCAAGTGACGCAGAAAAAAGAATCTTCAGACCCTCACAGGGTCCCAAATCAACACCAATGCGATCAATTATCAATCAAAATGTACACAGACGAATCAACAACTTAAATTTCAGGCAGCCTGTTACTGTATCAATTTAATGTGGTAAAGATTTCTGTTAACTTAATCATAGATTAATATGAGTTAAAACACTTATAAATAAACAGTTGTATGTAATGCAAAACTTCTCAGTGTTTAGAAGTCATAAGTAAACAACATATAAGGTTCTTTTAACAACTGATTTATTGTAGTTTTGCTGTCATCCTACAAATTTGTCCTACATGTATTTACACATTGTACATTGTATAAGACTTTTTAGAAAACAGAAGATAAACTTTTCCTTCTTCGTCTTAAATATAGTCCATATTATTGGTGTTACAATAATAATAAGTGAAATATTTTACTGTACATGGTCATGCACAATATTTACATTCATAAATCTTTATCCATTACACGGTGTAAGTTTGTAAAAGTCAGTTGAAAATTAAGTAGTGAGTAGGAAAAATGTTGTAAGTGAATTTAATAAAACAATAAAAAGTCATCGAGTTTCATTGGAGCTGGATGTTGCAATGTGGAAAAAATGAATCTGACCAGGAAATATTTAAATCAAAAACATGAAAGTAAGTTAGTGATAGTGGACTTTGAGACAGTTGAAGGGTCTGTGTCACTTACAGCTTCATGTCATACATAACATGTCTCCCAGCATTATATTTAAAATTACAAATGAAAAAAGGAACTGTGAAAACTGTTAGGCTAACAAGTTCTCAAAGTCCACAAATTCAGTACAATGTACCACATTTGCAATCAGTTTCAGTCTTCCATAAGTTTGTCCATCCGTGGCTCCTTTGATATCTACTGTGTATATTTATCCTTTCTTTTCATGTTTTGAGCAGTTATTTTTATGTTTCACTCAGTTTGGTGACAGTACCCACTGTCTGAATTTTGTTAAATTTCATGACACAGCTTCTTTAAGAACGTGCAAAGCCGAAAAAGGAACTTTTTCCCATGCCATGAAAGAATCCAATGTCAAAGATGGAGTCAACAGTTGATGCTTTCTGAAACCCTTGTCTGTCTCCCATATAACAAGTTATTCCACTCTGATATATTTGTAAAGCAAAAACAAAAGGCCTACTCCTGTTTCTCTCTGCTGAACCAATGAAAAAATCTCTGCCAGTTGATTGCTTGAATCCTATCCAACAGTAGCTGCCTGTAACTAGATTTTCCAAACATGACAACCCCAAATGTGAACAGAAAGAGCACAGAGAGTAGCAAATAATAATCTGTTTCATCAACTGGTTTGTTTTTTAGTGGACCAAGGTAATCTTCCTCAGATATCTGCACCGTGAAATTTCCCTCAACACCTACAACAAAAGGAACTTTGGTTTAAGGTCTATAAACTATTAACGCACACCACTGGGAAACTACCTTACTGGCAATATAAATTACAAATGTTAATTAAATATTAATGTACAATATTGTTAAGAAACATAAAAATCATACCTGTGTTATTCTTGATAAAGTTTCTCATATCATCCAAGGAAACTGAACTGTTGAATTTCAAAACAGGCTTCCCTGTATGAAATAACAGAATGGTAGGCACAGCAACAATTCCAAACCGAGTATTTAAGCTGAAAAGATAACAAGAATGGCAAGACTTGAGATCAACTTACTGTGAACTCTTTCATTTTATACAGTTTAAATTACAGTGAATCCTGTATAAAATTTTGCCTCGACCCTTGGCCTCATTATTCTGCACGGCCTATGCATTTTGAGTCACTTGGTTTGAGCTGACTTTTCCGGGGTAAAAGGGTTCCCTGGCTACCCTGTGTTAGCCAAATTTTCATACGTTTCCTTAAGCCATTTACCCCCGAGCCACCCACGTCCTTTCTACTGCTTGTGATCATCAGTTTTAACGGTCAAGGACAACTTCGTCCGCTACCTTGTGCAGAGTGAAGAGATCATTCAAATCATACCAGAATGAGCACAATTTAGTCAAGGACACCAGGGAAAAAGGCAAAAAACCTTGTAACATTGACCAGAAAAATTTCATGAAAATCTTGTTCCACTTCCCACCTACCTTTCCTTTCCTTAATTCTAAGATCCTAAAAGCTTTCCTAAGCCTACTAAATGCCCAGTGCTCAAAAGAAAGAAAATGAGGCAAGAAAAGTAAAAAAAGACGGGAGGAGAGAAAGTGAAAAGTAAAAGTCAAGACTGCAGTCTCATTTTTAAACCCTCAAAATTTTGCTTTTGGCACATGCCCGAACTTCGCAAGCTAATATTTTATATCTGGATCAGAAGGCTGTGTACGACCTGTAAATGGCCTTATGGTAAGTCTTTAAGCTCCCTTTATAGCACAACAGTGACCAGAATATCGCTCGACTAGCTTCAAAAACTTGGCAAACTCTTTAAATGAGAAACAAATAGTTGGTTCCACCAGAGGGGTTGACCCTCCTAGCCAGGTCACCCTCACAGCAGCATTTGTCAGTAAAAGTTTTCTCCTAGTCCATGGTCCAATATGGCAATGCCGTATTGAATGGATGAAAATGACCAGCTATCTAATCCACTCCGCAAGGAGGCCGATTTTATACCAAAATGAGTGGTTGTCTGCATTTACAAGACACTGTTGGAAGATTTTTCACAGGAATGAAATTCTTGCTCTGGTACTATACAGGGGCAGCACTAAAACATGGAATCCGGAATCCGGAATCCGGAAACGGAATCACGGAAACGGAAACGGAAACGGAAACGGAAACGGAAACGGAATCAATAATAATACAAGAGGCGGTTAAAAATATCCCACGATACTACACACTAAACCGTCGAATAAGGTATATTTATTATTCAACTCAAGGGGTACAAAACTGTGGACCCCTTCTTATAACGAGAATACGTGACATACCAACGTGACTTTTTTCTCGCGCTTTGTCCAAGGTTGTACGAAACTTATCAGACGGGTTTACTTAATAAATCAAATTTTTTCGAGTTTTCGTCGGCACTTCCAGGTTGTATTTTTCAATGAGGTCTTCAATCGTTTGCAAGTTGAAACGGTGATAGGATGAGACTGACGATGGTCTTTCTCTTTTTGCGTAAAACCGACCGTTAGCAGAAAATCTGAGCAGAGCAAATTGCGCTGGAATGACGAAAAATCAAGTGGTTAGAACGTAAACAACTGACTTATAAACTCATCTTCGCCGGGATTAACAATAACAAAACGTCTGTGGAGAACGTCTAGTAGGCTCGATTTCCGCCGTCTCCCGGGTCCGGTGTTTGATCCTCCCCGAAGAGAGACGGCTGGACGCGTGACCCGATGACCTTGTCTGTGACGCACCAACAAAAGCAATCGCACACGTCCAACCGCTCCTTCGGCGGGGAGGGGGGGTTGAGTGCGGGCTCATTTTCCCGAACAGCGGCTGGTAATCGAGGCAAAACGTCTAGAGTCTACTATGTCGTGTTTCCTCACATAAAACTAGAACTAAACGCGAAGAATGTTCAGTTTGTTGGCGGGGATTTTATTTAGTGAATGTTGTTTGTTTCACGGATCGTCTTCATCACCATCTCTGTCTACTATGCACAATCAGGTCTGTTTACATCTTCTCTGTTGTTAGTTTGCATGTTGTGACTAATTGTAATACATGTCGATCACTGTTGTTCAGGCGACTTTACTCTGCGAGAAACTTTGTTTTATTTTGGCTACTATTCCTCGTTTTCCTCGGGAAACGATGCATTTTCTGTCATGTGCGACGTTTATAGGAAACCGGTCAAACCGGCTTCCGGAGAACAAATATCGTGAGATATTAAATTAATAATACTAGTGTTGGGTATTTGAATTCTGCCGAGTGAAGTTGAATAATTGCCCTATACTGTGCGTCATAGAGTGGTTTACTGTGCTGTAAGACTTCGCCGTCGTGGTTTTGTAAGCTCTGTAAATGACTGGAAGAAATTGACTCCAAGAAATGACTTTGTCGGAAAATAAGTCATCTTCTATATATACCAACCATCGAAAAATGAAAACTCAGATTCAATTCTTATTCAAATGGTCAAGGGAAATACTAAATAATCATTCCGACAAACTTCGTGAAAAGGCGCGTAAACGAGTAATCACGCATCTTGTGTCCTGACCCTTCATCTTTTTGTAAAAAATAAGAAAGTGAGAACTGATGAGGGATTTTCCTTGAGAGTCAGGGTAGGGAGAGGAGAGGTTGAAAAAGATCACCATGGGTTCCCGCTGTCTTATTACGACAAGAGAATTACTTTCAACCTTCGTAAACACATTTACTTCAAACGCTTTTCAGTGGCAATAGTGCGATGTAGCTACACAAGGGTGTGGTGATCACACTCTCGAAGGGTTCATTTGTTAACATAAACGTAACGTCATATTAAGAGAATCTTTCCGTTCAATACTAATAACTTGTTACAACAGCAGAAATTCAACAAAGACCTGAACTGAAGTTTAAACCTCATAAAGCGTCGCAAACATTGCTTTTGCCCTTTAACTGTTCAGTAAAATGTCTTTAAAAGGAAATTCCACACTCTTTTCGTAGCTGACTAAGAGCTGGTTATTAAAATTAAGAGGATCTTTCATTTGAATACTAATAACTTGTTACAACAGCAGAAATTCAACGAAGACGTGAACTGAAGTTTAAACCTCATAAAGCGTCGCAAACGTGGCTTTTGACCTTTAACTGTTCAGTAAAATGTCTTTAAAAGGAAATTCCACACTCTTTTCGTAGCTGACTAAGAGCTGACTAAATTACGAGGATCTTTCATTTGAATACTAATAACTTGTTACAACAGCAGAAACTCAACGAAGACGTGAACTGAAGTTTAACCCTCATAAAGCGTCGCAAACGTGGCGTTTGACCTTTAACTGTTCAGTACAATGTCTTTAAAAGGAAAGTCCAAACTCTTTTCGTAGCTGACTAACATGAACCGTTGTAAGGGAAGAGAGGAACTCTTCGGAAATTGAAATGTCTCCAGAGGTGAAGTTCCCATTTTTTTTCTGGATACATGCTTTTTTCATGTGGTAGTAGACATTCTGTGGAGTAATGGAGTATGTCAGCTCCCCTGACGGCTTCTTGTACATTCTTAATTCTTTCCGATAGAATACTACATCGAAAGGTGCAGGCGGGACGAAATCTCTTCCTCTTTCGTCGGAAGGCTTTGGACGCATGCGTTGCCCGCAGCCATAACAGACATAAATGGAGGTGCCTTTCAAACTCTTCAACTGGTATTTTTCTTGCCTGTCAACGTTGACTACCTTATCATCATCATCATCATCATTAGTAACAAAGGCACGGCGTGTGAACTCCTTCGTACACCGCTGATGCAAAGGGCTGTGTCTTGGCCGTTTGTCGCACCTTCCACGGGACCCTGGTTTCCGACCTGCGGACTTAGGCATTCCCATTGTTGCCGCCACGGTGAGATTGCCTGAAGACGATGAATTTGTTTTGTCCACCACAGGATTCTCTGAATCGTCGTCTTCTTCAGTTGGCTCTTCATCCTGCACCTCTGAAGGCGGAACGTGCTGTGAAGTGGTACAAGTGTTACTTGATCTACATAAGGCGCTTCCAGTAGAAGCCGAACGAAACAAAGAAACTTTTCTTTCTTTCTGTTGGGAAGAAAGCGACAACCACTTCTCTGGCGTGATTTTCATGTGAGCAAATCCAGCGCTCAGCTGGTAGGGCCCTTCGTTAATCAATGCTCTTTCTCCGTTGCGTGCTTGCTCTTCCGCGAGGCTTTGTAACAGATCAACGCACTCAGTCCACGACAGTTTCCGGGAACCCTTTCCTTTTCGCTTCTTGATTCTGTCATTCATGGATTCGGGGTCGTTATTGTAAAAAAAGTTCTCACCCAAACCAATCCTCTCTCGCACGGGCTTGATCATTGTCGTCTTCATGTCTGAGGCTACGTTGGTTAGAAAGTACGAGTAAAACTCTGTTGTCGCTTCCTTTGAAAGACCCCTGGCCTCCATTTCTCGTTTTATCCAGACTGGATACAGCGATTCCAAGCAAACATCAAACTCTTCACAACTGCATGCATCAATAAGGCCTGTTTCTTCTCGTGCATCACTTCCAAAGATATCCAGCAGAAACTCCTTCCTCTCTGACTCTCCAATGCGCAATTCAAGTAGCTTTCGTGTGACGTCATCTTCTACGTGTTTTTTACAAGATAGCCAAGTGGCTATTGGAAAACATGGCTTTATACCTTTCCTCAGTGCTGCATCCCTGTCGGATCCTATTGCTACTATGTTTGATAATTCGTTATCAATGGACACCAGAGATGATGCCAAGAAATTATATGACTCCTGTTTTCGCTTCATGTGCAGCATACAGGGACCAAGCATTGTGGGATGACCGCCATATTTTACATCAGTTAGCATCAGATGCCTGTAAGTTGTTGCAGTGACGTAGTAATCGCCGATGTTGAATGTGGTGTCCACACAGAAGACTGAAGGAGTAAGTGTATTGGTCGTACAGAATCGTTTAAGATCCTTTATCTGCTGCTCTGTCGCCAGAATACAAGCTGGCTCCGGGGTTACTTGTATTCTTCTAAGATAGGGCTCAGATTCTAGTTTAGACTTCTCAACGAGATCGCACAGTTCGTCTTTGGATCGACGAGGCACAGCTTTTGAATTGAACTTCACATTCTCTACTTGTTTTCGCCCTTTTGGGATGTCTCCAAGAGACTCAAAGCCAAGAACGCCATTTGCTTCTTCAAATACTTCGTCGTAGACCTGGGATGGACCTTTGCACAAGCTCTTAGCCTTTATTTTCTGTAGAGTACTGGCCTTGGTTCTTGCAAATGGCTTGCTGGATTTTGCATTGCCGTGCGGTTTCTTTCTTACAGGGTGCTCCTCCTCGTCGAACTCGTACTGCAGTAAAATGTACCTTCCTCTTTTTCCCTGGCCACTCCACAACTCATAGCTTCGACGCTTGAAGTCTTTATGGATACTGTGGGTCCAGTAGGTCTTCCTAAGTTGAACTATAGCCTGGGCACTTCTGGGTGGGCGTGACTTTGAAATAAAGCAGACTTCTTTGGAGGTCTCAAAGAACCCTATACTGACACAGCCCACGTTATGGAAAGATCCCAGGTCATCAGATTTCCAATCAGTAGGATGCTTAAGAGATCTGGTATCAATTAAAAATGATGCATTTTTCTCGCACTTTAATGGTCCTTTTTTGCAGACAATATCTGACGGTGGACTCATCAAGACTGAGACTATTTCTTCAGTACCTTCACAGTCCTTCCAGTTGAAAATTGGTAACTGAGGGTCATCCTTGAAGTACCGCTCCTCTTGACTCTGATTATCATCGGTCTCTGATTCCAGTACATACTCACTGACACCTAATCCAAGCGTGCCAACAGAGTCCTCAGACCCGACTGTATCGTCAAAACTGTCTGATTCCACTGAAGTCACGTCAGAGTCCTCTATTACAACAACATCGGAAGAGCTGCCAGTCTCGCCTTGAGTCTTATCCTTTCAGGAAAGAGATAAAAAGACGTCACCAAAACGCTAGCTTTGATTACTTATACGAAGGCTCAGTTCCAGAGCTGAGATAACCCTTCCTTTTTTAACGCAATTCAGCACATATGAAGTTTAAATTGTACGCTAATAATATCTTATCCGTTTTTACAGTTTCTCCGGAAAGAAAATTGTCCACCGTGGGAATTCGTAAAAGAACGGTCGTTTACGAGAATGGGTTCTAGCAAGGGACAATGGTATTTCACCGTGGTCGGATCTCTGAGTCTTTTTTCCTTCTGATCATTCTGTGAGGTCTCATTTATCATTCCCATTATGTTTATATCATATTTTGCACACAATTCATGTGAGTAACTATTACCTGCATTATAGTTAAGAGTATATCCATATGAAATATATTTTCTTCTTCTTCTTTTTTTCCATTAACAGGAAACATGGACAAAAGTAAATTTGGGCACAGTATGTTAGCATTTTTCGCTGAAAATATTTCCCGTGATGTTTCTTCTCCTTCATTCTTTCTCATAGCATGCCTACTTCAAACCATGACAATCAGGTGTGCCGTGGTTGCTCAAGAGAGCTTTACATTACAGAGTTTAAGTCACAGTTAAAACAGGGTTTCACAATGCTGGTAGCATTTAGAGCTGGCCGCTAAGGAGGGAGACAGGAGAGGCATCAGTATTCAGTCGTTTTCCTCGAGAGAGTAAACCTAAACCATGTATATTTGTAAGCATGCAGCTCACTACAAGAACCACGCGAACTGCGAAGGCTAAAAATTAAGATTATTTTGCTTACCGTATGTAATTCCAGGTCATCAGTTTCTCTGGAAAACAATTCTCTTGCAGCAGCAAGTCTGTAAAATAAATGCAAAAATCAATATAAAATGAATGAACGAAATGAGTGGTGCTAATTTCTGAAATTCGTAAAGTAATTTACTTTTCTACCTTCCGGGTGTCAAGTGGCAAATGACACTCAGAAAATAGGACAAGAGGAAAGACATTGCTTAAAAAAAGAAGGACAAAATAGGAACTTTGACTACAAAACAGAAAAAAAATAGGAGAAAATAGGAAACAAGCCAAAAGAAGGCGGAATTACTTTGCGGAATGGCATGTGGCATGGCTCGCGGAATTACATAGTTATGCGGAATGTAATATTATGAAATGGCGCAAAGAAATAAATTAATCAGAAAAGCATACGCGCGTCTCTACCGCTCTTTTTTTGGCAGTCGATGGCACAGATTGTTAAGGAGCAACCGTTTTGCCAGTGCGTTTATTACTGGTGGCTTAGAAAACAAGGCAGAGCAGCACATTGGAGTTCAGGAGGATTATGGAGGAAATCCCTTCTAGTAGTGGTAAGCTTTACGAGGCTGCTTGGAAATGGTAGACTCGGTAGACCCAAATGAAATAAAGAAATTAGCCTCGTAAATACCTGCAGACGTACTGTGTCGCAAATCTGTCTGTTATTTTAGTTTCGGGTGTATAACCTGTACTTCACGAAACTCAAGGTCACTCTTTATAGTAAAGTTGGACATATTTCATCTCTGAATATTATGTCGCAACCCACCTTCTTAAAAAGAAGGACTTGACACCCTATACCATACCGACCGAGAACAACAACAACAAAAAACATTAGAAAATGCGTTAATTTAATTCTTTCAAGCTCAGTGAGGGAAAAGGCTTTCATGGCATTGTGACATATTGTCTCCCTGTCAGCTATCGTTTGAGTCCCGGCTAAGTAATGTATCTCCTCCAGATTTTCCACGCTCTATTTCCTTCTGTAGGCCCCTGCTCTCGAACTCCGCTAGGTTGTTCTAAATGCGCTTGACTCCACATTATGCGTGCGAGAACGCGCACGAAGCGCCAGCGAAAAAGAAAAAAGAGATATATTTTCTATATTTTCTCATTTACCTACCCCTGACCATCGCGCTAGCCGTCAATCTATCACGGTTTTTATTTTCTTACGCGCGCTCCACGATATCTAGAGTGAACAGGGTAGGTGTATGAAAGTGTATCCAGCGAATTTATTGGTCCATGACATGAAGTCCTGCCATTTAGGGGAGCTGCGAGAAGTCATCCAAGAGCCGCACGCGAAAAGAGGCGCGTGTGCGAGGAAAAAGAAAAGTTAGGTTATTCCGCTTCGTCTGGGCGAAGCCGAAATGAAAATTTATAAGAGATCGCGGCAAGCTCTTCTTTTTCCTCCGCATCTCGCGGCTTCGCCCCTCTCGCGCGTTCTCTCGCGGCACGTTTTACTTCCACCAATGCTGGTAACACGTGTTTTCTTCCTTTTTCTCTCTCTGGTTGTATCGTCCAATCAGAAATTAGTGTTCTCACGGTGAAAGCTTCCAAAAATACGGTATCCATGTTTTGTCTTTATCTCTAGTTTCCATCAATCAATACGCGAGCGTAAGTTCTAATTTTATTTATGTAATCCGAGCTAGAAAAACTAAAGTACAACAAAATAAAACGATACGCACCAAAAGAGCGAAAAATGAATGCACAGCATTTGTAGAATTTAATATTAGAACATGTTAAACTGAAACTAACTAACAGATGGAGGCGACGTTTGATGGTGAAATTTGAGTCATTGTGGTCAAACTGTACGTAGCACAGTTTTTCAGAAAGTATTAGGCAGGCTAAAGCTTCGCCCTATTACATTGAACCTCTTTATAGAATGAGCTTGCGGAACTGCGCTTTCTCGGTATATCAACAACATAACCATAGCATTCCATTTAACGCTTCTACGAGACGATTGATGAGAGACCAATTTATACGGGAAGTGATTGACAGACGAGAATTTAACACCGGAGATATTGCTGAATTTCATTCACATCAACAAACAATCTTTCTCTAACCTATACCTAAGTTAAAGTAGCAGCTTACCGAGTACTTTCAGTCGTTGTCCGGGTCCTCTCATCACCGTGACGCGATCTACCAAAGGCAAATCAAAGTTTTAAATGTAAAGGATGAACCTTAAATAAAACTGAAGACAACCCACAAATGACACCTTGGAAAAACGATGTATTTCAGTCACTTAAACAACGTCTCTGTCG
>NC_133208.1:8919198-8959198 GCF_958299795.1 Porites lutea | reverse complement strand
TAATTGCTGTATTAAGCAGTCACCTTTCCCATGGTCCCAATGAGTTGCCTTTTAATGTTTTCACATCTATCAAACGGTAACTTTGCAAACAAAAATACAAGTGCAGTAGAAACCCTTAGCATTGCATTCAGTGATCATTTACCCTCTTCCTTTAGGCACAAGAACAGGAAGAAACACTTTGAGGTCAACTTATTGTGTTATGGATATTATGCTTGCAACCATCTATTTTGCTGATCAACTCTTTGGTTAGTCAGTTGGCCATTCCCCCAGGGTGACCACCCAGTCTGCAGAGTATGGCAGGTGCACGCGCGAGTTTTTTAAAAAATGTATAAGCAATAAGGGCCTGAAAACAGTCTTGCACGCGCAAGATCTTGTCAAGTTCTGCCATACTCTGCAGACAGGGTGACCACTTATAAATGCAGGTTTGATTGTAATTCTTCATATCATACCCAGCACCATCCAATAATTTTCATTACTAAAGGAACAGACTGTTAAGGTCCCTTACCTATGCTGCTTGTACGCATCTACTGCCAGAACAGGAAGATTGTTGTAAACTCTGCCCAGAGCATTATACAGTGGAGCAAGCTTTGCACAGAATGGGCAATACTCAGTATAAAACAGTACAACTGCACAAGTATCGGTTTCATTGTCCTCTGTCGTGTTAATCCACTGCATCAGCTCGTCTGCCTTAACGATTATCACCCTCTGCTCAACAGAACCGTTGCCTAGTGAGTTATTCCGGCCCTTGCAGAAGTATTTTGGCAATTCGGAACTCGCACTAGTTGAATTGGTAGTGTTGACAACTTCTGAGGCGTTTTCAAATTGCAAAGAGTTTTCTTCGGAAATGGTGCCATTATTCACATCTACGATGGTCGTTTTGTTCATTGTTTGGATGGCTTCCTCTAACATTGTGTCATTAATGTCCATTGGACCAGAGCTCTCTTCGACCTCAGCTGTAAAAGAAAGTTTAGAATGAGGGTTAGCGATTAAGAAATTTGCGATTATCTGATCTTAATTACCTCTGCAGCAGCTAAAACATGCCACGGAATTATCTCATCCCCTGTGAAATCCATTCTTATTAAAACTACCTTTTATAACGTCACTTTCAGGTAAAATTCCACTATCTTCGGCAGGATAGCACACAGGGATGGCAAAAAGAATACAATATAGCCGAAGTACACTTGATAATTTGCCCGCCATGTTTATTATCGTTTTGGTGCGTACAGCGCATGCTTCCTTCCAGTTATATTTGCTGACCAAAGACCGAACAATCATTCTATTTTATAAAATTTCAACTCGCTTCAACTTTTTTCGGATATAAGATTTATTTTGTTTGGCTGGCTAAATAAATAATCAATCGAAAATGTCGAACGTATAATGCCATAGGGGATGCCACCTGAACGAGACATTGAGCCTGCGAATGTTGTGACGTCATTCAGTTTACAAAAAGTCATTGCAAATAAATAGGTAAAAGACAGCAGTGTTCGTAACAGAGCCTCCTTAGCTCAGTGGTTAGAGCACTGGTCTTGTAAACCAGGGGTCGAGAGTTCAAATCTCTCAGGGGGCTACCGCCTTCTCTTTTTTCCTCCTTCTCCTTAGGTCCTATTTGGATAATGAGCTCTTCAAAAAGACTTTTGTTCTTGGGCCATCGTAGTTTAATCAGAAAATAAAAACAAAAACAGCGCTGATAAATTGTGAGCTTCCGTATACTACTACATGAGAAATTTCTGCAGTTTGATTGGCTCGGAGCAGTGGTATTTCAGCTTACTTTGAAATACCTACATTTGAAAATTACAAACCTTTTGTGGGTAGTAGTATAAACAAATAATAGAATGATTTGTACGTGATGATTGGCATAAACACCACTCGTGATATTTCAAAATTGTCTCAAATTTCACTCGCCTAACGGCTTGTGAAATTACGTATAACAATTCGTGGTGTTTACGCCAAATATCACTACTAATCATGCTATTACCTATACAAATTAAACGCTAGCAGAAGCCCATAACCCTTAATGAACATACATTTTCAAAGAAAAGGGTATGGAAATGACACATGTTAACGCATGGTTCAATTTGACCAGGGGCGGGAGGGGGGGCACTCCCTTACCTGGCCTGATACCGGTATGTGATATGGTTTTCAAGTTCTAGTTGAGTCTTAAACAGGGTCCATACAATTTCACTATTAAGCGACTTGAGCAGGGTGTCTTTCTGGACTGAAAGCCTTTACAAAGAGTGTGAAGACTTGCGATAAGCGTTCTTCATTTGCAATACCAATATATTTTTTTCCTATATATCTATTCCCACGATTTTAGCGTGAAAAATTACTTAATTCTGTATGCAAAGCAAAGCAAATTAGGGGTGTTACGAAAACTCAGACCTCGAAAACACAGATCTCAGACCCCGAAAAACTCAGACCCCTGGGCGCACTGAAAACACAGACCCCCCGAAAAACTCAGACCCCCCGGGTGTATCGAAAACACCGACCCCCAAAAAATTCGGAGCACTGGATGTCTCGAAAACACAGACCCCCGAAAAACTCAGACCCCCCTAGAAAGTCAAAGTCAAAAATTCAGACTCTAAATTCAATATTTTTCAAATATTGATCCAAAAGGTCTAGATAGCAGCAACAATATAGATAGTCGTATAAACATAACAACTTTCTTTAATTTTCCAGACATGTTTCGACGGTACTTTAAGGAATCCATGTTCATAAAATGGGAGAAGCCCGATCTCAACCAGCAGGTGAAACACATTAACCTGACTCTCTCCCTGTAAAGAACTAAGCGTCACTCATTTAACTTTGTTTTAGTACGCAATATTGACAACGCAATGTAACGAACTTTGTAAGATCGCGCGCGCTTTAAATTCAACGGCGATTTCAAAATATGTAACACTGAAGATGACGGATGTACCGTCGAAACATGTCTGGAAAATTAAAGAAAGTTGTTATGTTTATACGACTATCTATTTTCAAATATTATAACTAACTCAGACCGCGAGCAGTCTCTCTCTCTTTCGCATCCATTAATCAATAGTTCCAGTTCGTTATAGCCTGTGTACAGCCCCCACCCCCTCCCCCCCGAGGGAGGAGGCCCCTGTACACAGCCGAGTTCACTAAAGAAAAAAAATTAGTGAATAAGAACTGCATAATGATTTTTCTTATTTGCTCATTTCCCTAAGTTGGTTCATAAATTAACCAGGTTCATATAGTTTCTAAAAAAAGAAAGAAAGACTGCTTTCTGACCAGGGCTAAGACTTAGTAAAAAATTGAGTGGAAGCAGAAACCCATAAGGGGTTTATGAGTTTCTGGTGGAAGGCGATTTTGGGCCACAAAATAGGTTTCGCTCATATTTTTTCCATGGACTGTTTTCAATAAGTATAGCACAAATATGAAGCTAGATTGGAGAAATTTTCTTCTGTAAAGATTTTTTTGGGGCAATTTCTTTCGCATCGCATGCGGATTGGAAGAGGCAACATAGCGAATTTTGTCAAGAGTTTAACTGTTTTCTCCGGACGGAAAAGTTTATCTCAAGGCTTGCAACCCCCAGTAATATATAATGATCCTTTATCTTTAAAATTATATGGGTTTGAATCATCAACACTCTTTAGAATAATAAGAATGAGGGAACAAACTTAACCCCTTTGATCCATTTGATGAAATACACGATTTTAGGCAAATTCAGTGGATTTAATCTCAAAAGTGACTCTCCTTTTCATGCTCTAGACTACTGTACATCATTACAAAGTTCCATCCTTCAGCTACTGAATTGTGTTAAAAGATTTGGTAGCCATCAAGTTTCCGTCGCGGTATGAGAGATGAAAACTGCCCTACTTGGTTAAATCGTCCGTATTCCCGTGAGAAACCAAAGCCAGAAATGGAATACATTATGCCAACTTCAAATTGTTCACTGCGTAAGAATGACTTAATTAGTCTCACCCTGACCACCTTTTCTCTCCTCTTTGTTGCTTTAAAATCGTGGCCACCTTGAATGATGGCGGTTGGAAATCTTCATTCTTATGCAGTGAACAATTTGAAATTGGCATAATGTATTGTGTTGGCATATATTCGATTTCTGGTCATTTCTGGCTTTGGTTTCTCACAATTGTTCTCGACACTCGAGAAGCTCGGATCTGATTCTGATCCTCGGCTGCATGACCTCTAACCTTCCTGTTCTTGAGCTTCTCCACTTTTTATTATTGGGCTACCCACGGATCAGGTTTCCTGTCCCCCCTTTCCCTGCGTTGTTGCTAATCTTCTGATTTTTGAGGGGAAGGAGAGGGTAATTTCAGATAAAAATTGTCGTAAGGGAACCATCGTCTTTTCTAAATCAAATAAGCCCCCGGCCTCTATTAAGCTCCCCGCCCCCCTCAAATGGACTTGAAATAAATAAGCCCCCCCCCCCCCCCGGGGGGGACTTAATGAAAAACTAGCCTGGCTCCAGAGGTTCGTTCTTGAAATACCCAGCAGGAACTGTTGATAAGGAAAGGACCATTAAAAAAGTGATAGGAGGATGGGTGGGGGAAAGGGGGAAGGGGCAAAATAGAACCCTGCTTGAAAGCCAATGATCGGCCTGGCGAAAAGGCCGAAATGTATAAAAAATGTCAGCATTATTTAACCAGGGTTTCCACCACGCTTAATTTTTTTCGAATTAAAGTTGTTCCGATCAGCAGTGTGAGCCTTTGTCAGGCAATACTGCAATGCCAGCTGTATTTATTCGAAAGGGCAGGAGAGCCAAAATCTTAATTATAAAGGAGGATGAACATAATAAAATATTACTACCGCTACATGTAAAACTATACACATGATTCTTGCTCTTACGCCACTCAAACTAGGATTCTACTCTTTCGGCAGGGCTTGTTCTCCGGGGACGAGAGGGATGAGCTGGATAAGGAGTCCAGTTGTAACATCACGTAGCCTGTTCCAGACTGTCGGTTACCAGGTTACATGCATGCATATTACTGTATCTTTGATCACGTTCATCGAACTTTTGTTGACTCTTAAACCTGATTAAAACTTCAACTCTGTCGGTTGTACACACTACTCTGTCAGTTGTGTACATTATTTACTCGGTCAGCTGTAAACATTTTCTCTGTCGTTTGTACACACCAAAAGGTCAGTTGTGTACATCATTTAATCGGTCAGTTGTAGACATTTGCTCAGTCGGTCAGTTGTGTACATTATTTACTCGGTAAGTTGTAAACGGCATTTACTCTGTCGGTTGTACACGCTACAATATGTAAAAACTAAAATCTTAAACTAAGGCTTCCCGCGTCTTACCTAAGATCGTCACTTTTTTTAATTTAAGCCTAAGCCTGCCTTATATTAAGTAAGAGGTCGACCATCTTAACTTTAAGATATGGATCCTAAGTATGAGGTCGAGCATATTAAAATTAAGACGGGTAATCTCTTACTTTTCTAAAAGATGTTTCCCGTCTTGATGTAAGATTTTACAAACGTCTTAAAATAATAGCCTCTATTTTTTTGCGTCTTCGTTTAAGAAAAACCCTTCTTACCTTAAGTTTGTAACATATCATTTAAGAGGAGTGACATCTTAAAGTGATCTTAAAGAAATTTTAAGATGTTTTTTGTTAGTTTGAAATCTTCAAGTGGTGGGCATCTTACTTAAAAAGCAAATTTATATATAATTTAATTTTACTTAAAAGTATGTTCTGTGACTTCTGTATACCTACAAAACGTTCGTCTTTCTGGAATTTCGTAACTCAGCTCAAACTCTGCATAAATTTGTTCGGAAGCCATTTGATGAAAAAAAATGCAAGGCAACTCAGATGCTTTCTTGTTTTAAACTCATGTTATAGATGATTTAAGACAAGACAATAGACAGAAAAACTATTTCTTGAAAATTTTTATTTAATTCTGGAACAGATGTATCTATCCTTTTAAACTTCGCATCACAATTCGATCATCGATCCGTACTGACACGCGAAAGCATGATCCGGCTAAGTCGAGCAGGCGGCAATTAAAGTTCAGCACTAAACCTTCTGAAAAGGTGTACAGAACATGTATAAGAAAATTCATATTAAAAACGCAATTTTCTTAATCATGATGTACAAAATGTACCTGCAATTCTTTTAAAACTTTACTGACTGCCACGGTTAAATTTCAAGACAATGACGAGCGCATCATGATCAGATTCCTCGAAGGATCGAGGACAAATAGAAAGACAAACAGTGAGCATTCCTTTGATATCCTCACTGCGCGCAATGAAGATATGATTTTTAGTAAAAGGAAAAATATTCCTGGTATTTCATCAGTATCTATGTAATAAATAGAATTCTTCGTTGAAAAGGCCAATGCTTACCACCCTACTCACATCAAGTTTACTGCTGAAGTATCAGAAATAGAAACTTCACTCTTGGACACAACAGTGTACAAAGAAGGGGGTAAAGGAGGGGCGGGGGGAGGGGGAATTCCGCGCTCACGTTTCACGGAAGCCGCTGTCTGCTGCGTTAATGATGAGTTACTACAGTAATTGACGTTTAATAGTAGAGGCGATGTTTTGCTTTATGTGCCTCCCGCACAACTAGTGCAGAGAAGTAAGGGAGGCAGGTAGACATACAATGAAATGTAGGTGAAGGTAAACTGATGATGACTAATGTTGACGGATAATAGTACTGAAAGGGAACGTCATTTGACTTTCCCTTGTCTCAAAGTTGACTTTGACCGTTCTTCCGCGACGAGTACAGTCGAAACTCCATGTGCGACCACCTCTCGTAAGCGATCACCTACGATAAGCGACCGCCAATCCAAAGCACCAAAATTTTCCCCCTCAAAGCCTTATAGTTTAAACCTCTAGTAAACGACCACCTCCTTTGGGTCTGACGGTTAATAATTTTCCATTGTTTTGTAAACTCTTGTAAGCAACCACTTGACGCATTCTCTGATCCGTCTATTTTCGCTGTGCACACTATATGTTACTTGGAATACACAGAGAACTTCAGTGAGAACATGGAACTACACATATCCTAACTTAGACATTGCATGCAATAAATTATCTTTCATAAAGTAGATGTACCTGGATCTCTCCTCGGAAGAAAACAACTTCCACTAAGCGACCACTCAGTCTTTGCGTTTTGGGTGGTCGCTTACTGGAGGTTCGACTGTATTAACTTCTCGTAAAAAAGTCATTTCAACCTGATTCTCGTCGTTGTTTATTACATAGGCTTTGCTCCCTTCTGCGGAATTTTCTAACCGACAGAGTTTTATTTCAATCGACGATCCTAGACCACGCTTTTCGGACTCAGTTTTCAAACCACCGTACTTAATGATGTGGTGCCCAAGAAAGCTCAAGAACTTCAAGGGATGTGAATGCTTACTGTTAGTGGGTATTCGAATTCGCTCTTTACCTCCAACTTATCCAACTCTACTCACCCAGAACCAGCGCTAAGTCTCTGATTCACGCCTTTGTTGCTAGTAGAGTAGACTACTGTAATATCCTATTGTGTGGTTCGCCAAAATATCAGCTATCTAAATTGCAGCGTGTTCTGAATGCTAGTGCTCGCTTAATTTATTGCGCCCCAAAGTCGTGCCATATCACGCCTCTGCTTCTCGAGCTACATTGGTTACCTGTTTGCTCCCTTATTGAGTACAAAATATTACTCCTTAAAATTAAACGTTTTGCACGATATGACACCTGATTATTTACGCCAGTTAATATTAGTTGAAAATCACGAATATCGCGTAAAAAATTGTAAAGTTCACGTATCACGACAAGCAAACCACTCACAATTCACGGATTTTAATTTCGTATTTTCGCCTTTCACGAAATTAAAAGCACTTAATCCCGTATCACGCTATAACCCCTTTCACCCCCTCGACAAAGGAAGAACGATTCGAGAAAGAAAGAATCCCTCGATGTGCGTACACATTTTAAGCCTTATACTGAAACATTTCAGTGCACACACTTCAACAGCTGTCACCCAGCGGGCGTTAGTTTGTCAAAGGAGAAGCTCTCAGGCTTCTTAGGACAAACTCTTCAAAACTTTGTTTGAGGAGAACGTTAGAAAATTCTAAACACGCCTTATCTCTTCAGGCTGCCCGGAACAAAAGGTAGGAAGCTTTAAAAAGGCTTTGAAAGACACAATGGGCGCACAGCAGGAGTCGTGCTGGTCTGTCTAAACCCTGGTCTAAACCCATTTTTAATATCAGAGTAAATGACAACCGACCGAGTACGTAATGTGCACAAATGACAGAGTTTACACAACCGACAGAGTAAATGTTTACAACTGACCGAGTAAGTAATGTACACAACTGACAGAGTAGTTTGTACAACTTTACAACCGTCAGAGTAGTGTGCACGACCGACAGAGTGAAATGTTTACAGAGAGTAGTAAATGTTTACAACTGACCGAGTAAATAATGCACATAACTGACAGAGTAGTTTGTACAACCAACAAGGTAAATGTTTACAAAAGACAGATGGAGTTGAGCCTGGCGACAGAGTGAATGTTTGCAACTGACAGAGAAGCGCGTGCAGCTGACAGAGTAATATACCAATCGACAAAGTAAATGTTTACAACCTACAGAGTAATGTACACAAATGACAGACTTAAATTTCAACCCATAGTCTTTCTCTAAACCCCACAAACAGCGCACCATACTCATTCGCTGACACTTCGCTTCGAAAGCAAGGAGCGCTGGAAGGTTAAAAAATGCGGTCCAATCATTTTTTGATCCTTGCTCTCCTGTTTTCGTCGTTTTCGTTGTTTGTGCTCAAAGTTCATGGTGATTCGCCACATATTTTGCTGATAGTCTTAGACGATTTAGGATGGAGTGATGTTGGGTTTCATGGTTCAACAATCAACACTCCAAACATGGATGAACTTGCTTCTGAAGGCGTAATACTGGATAATTACTATGTACAACCAGTTTGCTCTCCAACCAGAGGTGCTCTCCTTTCCGGAATGTACCCCATACATACAGGTAAAAATGCGTCGCGCAAATTTAGCATTACTGCCATTACTTGCACGGCTTTCTTAGCATAGCTTGTTGTTTGTTGAAGTGTCATCGCTTGGTACTCGCGATTTTTTCCAACAGTTTCAATGCCATCCTTGAACTCATTCCTCTGCTTTACGGATAATTTCTTTTTCGGGTAGGGGTATTTACAAGTGATTACGCTAAAAGCCATGCAAGAGAGAAACCTCTGCTCGCAGGGTAAAAAACTTCAGTTCGGTCCAGAGAAGAACTTGGTCAATGTCCAGCCTTCTTGACCAAACGCTTGGTCATTAACTTTATAACACTGTTTTAAAGCGAATATATTGATTGATTGTAGGTTTACAGAGTGGAGTTATACGCTCTACGGAGCCATATGGACTTCCACTTAACATCGCCACCTTACCGGAGAAACTCAAAGAAGCAGGTAAGGACAAACCGACTTTAACAACCTTGTGCTAACTAGTTCCATTTGCTCCCAAATGCTTGGCGTACTCAATCAATGAAAATCGATATCCAGACTGCGTTCAGTCTCTTATTTCTGTTTTTTAAAATCGCTTTTATGGACAGCTCGAGTGAGAAGAAGAGCAGTTCTTTTTCCTCTCTACGCCCAAATCTCCCCTTCTTTCAATCATTTGTAATTTGCCGGCATTATTTTACGTTCTCGCTCGCCCTTGGCTCTAAGGAAAGAAGGACGACTACTTCCGATGTAATCGATATCAATCGTTTTGCAAGTTAATGGTTAGTGAATTGAACTGAGTGAAGTGCAATTTGGTTTGTATCTGATCGGACGGGCGCACAGCGTGACTGAAAAAAAAAAAAAAAAAAAAAATAGTGGATGAGGTTTTTGTGATATCCGGAATAATCAAGGATATTCCTTGATTATTTAGGATATCACAAAAACCTAATTTAATAATAGTTTTATTATAAATTGCTTTGAAGAAAACAACGAGAAACACACTGTCGCAAGGAACCTGAATTAACACAATTGTCATTGGAATTAGTCAGCTATCTGCTAGCAGATCACCCGATTCACGCAACCCCTATGGGTGATACCCGCTGAAAATGCAACAAATTACGCGGGCATCACCCGCTGAATTACGTACTATAGTACGGGCAATATGGCGGTCCATAGGCTACACAACTATCTGTGCAAGTAACCGTTATATTTTAGATAAAATAAAAATAATTCCGCCTCTTTAATACAGCGGAAAATGGAAAGACTAAAATATAAACGTCTATTTGATATATAAACCGCAAATTTTCAAACAATTCCAGCTAATTCCGCATAACTCGAAGACGAGTAACGAATAGGGCGAAGTTAAATTGCTCAAAGTGAAGTTTTACTTCATTGTGTTGGGTTAAAATCCATCTGTGATATGAGATAAAACGTCTTTAGTAAACAATTGTAGTTCTCAACACGGAAAATAAAATATTCTGGGTTTCGGGAGTGCGGTCTGGCTCACGTCCGATAGGATGCTGATAAGACGGGCGTTTTTAAGACGGGCAAATTCGAGAAAGACATTTTAATACAGTTCCCCCAAATGAAGTGTATTTCTATGATATTCACCTCAAACTGTTCCGAATCGTGTAATAGACACGTTTAAAGCAAAAATCTGGTCTTCCAAAAGCCCAAAGTAAAGAATTTTGGAATGGCGAGTGCAGCGTGTGTGACATCCTATAGGATGCCGATTCACGGGCGTTTTTAAGGCGGGCAAATTCGAGAAAGAAAATTTATTACAGTTCCCACCAAATGAAGTGTATTTCTATGATATTCGCATCAAACTGTTCCGAATCGTGTAATAGAAACGTTTAAAGCAAAAATCTGGTCTTCCGAAGGGCAAAGTAAAGAATTTTGGAATGGCGAGTGCAGCGCGTGTGACATCCTATAGGATGCCGATTCACGGGCGTTTTTAAGGCGGGCAAATTCGAGAAAGAAAATTTATTACAGTTCCCTCCAAATGAAGTGTATTTCTATGATATTCGCATCAAACTGTTCCGAATCGTGTAATAGAAACGTTTAAAGCAAAAATCTGGTCTTCCGAAGGGCAAAGTAAAGAATTTTGGAATGGCGAGTGCAGCGCGTGTGACATCCTATAGGATGCCGATTTACGGGCGTTTTTAAGGCGGGCAAATTCGAGAAAGAAGTTTTATTACAGTTCCCCCCAAATGAAGTGTATTTCTATGATATTCGCATCAAACTGTTCCGAATCGTGTAATAGAAACGTTTAAAGCAAAAATCTGGTCTTCCGAAGGGCAAAGTAAAGAATTTTGGAATGGCGAGTGCAGCGCGTGTGACATCCTATAGGATGCCGATTTACGGGCGTTTTTAAGGCGGGCAAATTCGAGAAAGAAGTTTTATTACAGTTCCCCCCAAATGAAGTGTATTTCTATGATATTCGCATCAAACTGTTTCGAATCGTGTAATAGAAACGTTTAAAGCAAAAATCTGGTCTTCCGAAGGGCAAAGTAAAGAATTTTGGAATGGCGAGTGCAGCGCGTGTGACATCCTATAGGATGCCGATTTACGGGCGTTTTTAAGGCGGGCAAATTCGAGAAAGAAGTTTTATTACAGTTCCCCCCAAATGAAGTGTATTTCTATGATATTAATATGAAACTGTTGGGAATCGTATAATAGGAGCGTTTAAACAGAAAAACTGATCTTATGAAGGCGCAAAGTGAAGAATTCTTGAATGCGCCATTTTCTAATAGACCTTAATGCGACTTGTTTACCTCTTAAAAATTTTGCATAACCATTGTCTTAAATTTATCTTGGGACGACTGTAATACCCAGGAGAGATTGGAAACAATGGTTGTGCAAAATTTTGGGCCTTAAACAAGGTTCATTACGGTCTATGAGAAAATGGCGAATTCAAGAATTCATCCAGGGTCACGTCATTTTTAGGGCGAGGAAATTCGAGAAATAACGAAAGGAACTTTATTTCAATATTAATAAGACCAAAAAGATCGGAACCGTGTAATAGAAACGTTTAAAATGAAAATCTGGTCTTAATTCTAAATGCGCAATCATCCGAAATCATCTGGGCCAATGACATACATGATAGGATGGACTGGTAATTTTAAGGGTAGGCAAATCCAAGAGAGAGACTTGATTACTGTTTGCCTAAAATGAAGTATATTTCAGGATGTTAAGATCAATGTGACTTGAATCGTAAAATAAAAATGTTTTTAGCAAAATATGCTTATCTGAAGGCGCAGTAGCCGCAGTTAAGAGTTGATCCCTTAGTTAAGCTGCACCGTTGGCCCCCTTTACTTTATTGTCGCAAATGCAGGGAGCGTATTAATTAACTGTAGAGATGAGTTAACTGACCTTGAGTACTGAGCATTAAAGTTTCACACAAGTGAAAAAATCAAAACTTCTGACATCCCCTTCAGCTTGTTATCCCTGCTCCTAGAGAAATATGGAATACTTTACATAACGTGCACGAAACACCACTATTTGACAGCTGTACTTGATGGCAGTTGGCGAAAATACACTGATTTCACTGAGCGCATCGAGATGCTGGACTATTCCTCGTAGTAAACGGGTCTAAAGGCCAGCAATGCGTAGTTGCCCCAATATTCCATGACAAATACAATAAAACCCACAAGTAAGATCCTGCAGTTTCTCACTGAGTTAGCTTTAACAGATTCTTCATTTGAAATTTGCGTACCAGATTAGCATTTTTCTGTATATTTTAGTGGGGATAACTCCGTAATCTTTTAATTTTTACCTTTTGTAAACTGTAGATTTTAGCGAATTATAAATTCACCTTATGATACCATGTATAAACTCATTTTATAATTTTTTTCCTATTTTTTCAGTGTCCCCAATTAGCTTTTATAAGCTAAAGACATCGACCTTAAATAAAGTTGTTATGTTATGTTGTTATGTTATACTAGGAAGAAGAACTGAATTGCTGACTTGTCCAATTACACTCAGTTCTAACAGTTTTACACTCTTGGCACCTAAGTCTCCCCAACATTTCCTCAATGTTGACTTATCTTCAGTATTTGCCCAAGAGCAAATAGATTTTAGAGAATTAATAAGAACCTCTTTCAAATTTTAGCCTAACAGGTTCTTAAAACTCAGGTTCTTTATAGTCGCGCGGGTTTTAGTTGAAAACACACACTGATTTATACATTAACTCATCGAAGTGCCCAGAGAACATTTCCAAATTATTAGAAAGTGGGATCCAAGCAGGGAACAAAACTGCCTTTTTGAAACACAATGCTTTCACGGCAGTTCGTCGCATTCGTTAAAGAGATGGGATCTAGGGGTCAAAAATGTCTATTTGGCCCATATTTCATGCAAACTGGTGGAAATACACTTATTTCACAGCAACTCACACAGTAACGTTTAGGTAATTTTTTAGGTACAGAATAACCCCTTTTATGGGGTTACTTTAACTCCAAATTAGGGATCATTTTTACTCCTAAAAAAGATTTCCGGTTTTAACTCCCAGTCTGGAGTTAAAATAACTCCGAAAATGGGGTTATTTTGCTCCTTACATGAGTTGTTTTTACTCTTATTGGAGCTACTTTAACTTTCAGCTCTGTTCAAGTGGAGTAACAATTTTAGGTACAGGATAACTCCTTTTTGGGGGTTATTCCAACTCCTCAATATCTGGGTGATTTTTACTCCTGAAAAAGAGTTCTTTAAACTCCATTTTGGAGTAAAAAAAAAAAAAACCCCGACCGCCCCCCCCCCCCCCCCCCAAAAAAAAAAAAAAACCTCCTCTGTAAGGAGTTAAATTAACCCCACTAGACTAGAGGAGTTTTAATATTATGGAACTGCCGGACTATATCGCTTTTTTTAAAAAAAAACTGGAAGATCTCAGCCATTCTCAGGGCCAGAATTCGAAATGCGTATTGGCCATAATATTCCAAAAATTCTAGGGGAAACATCTGATTTCACAGCAGCTCATCAAAGTACCAAACTATTTCGCGATTATTAGAAGATGGGATCCAAGGACCCAAAAATGCAAATTTAGCCCTATATTTTTTCATGGAAACTAGAGGAAAGACCCTGATCTCACCTCACTTCATCGAAGTAACGGAATATGTTTCACTCACATACAATACAATAATTTCACAGCAACAAACACTGGCGAAAACAATTCATTCAAGTGCTGACTATATTTCGCATTTATTGAATACTAAGAAATTAGGATGAAAAAAGCGTTTTTGGCACCATATTTTCTGCAAACTATATTGATCAGAGTGACATACACTACTTATTTCGAAGCAATTTATTCAAGTCCTGGACTATAAAACTCCGTAGTGGCTCACACTCCAAATTGAAGGCCGACGAAAATTCCGCATATTTACCCGGATATTCAATGAAAAATAGTAGGAAACACTCATTTCACCGCAACCCGTCCAAGAGCAGGGGTTTTCCCCATGCATCACAAAATGGGATCTGCAGGCCAGAAATGCGTAATTTCCATATAATGTTTCTTTCATATTTTTAGAAAAACGCTGATTTCATAGCAATTCATTTGAGTGATGGACTATTTCCCAGTCCGACGAAAATGGGATCTAAGGACAAGAGTGCGTCGTGGCCCAATATTTCATGATAGAATAGCTTAGAATAGTGTCAATAGTGAAAACACAGTAATTTCACTGCAACCCCAAACTCCGCATATTAAACCGGATCCGTTCCAGGAAAAGGAGTGGAACACCACACATTTTCAATGTGATCTAAGAGCCGCGTATTTGTCAAAATATTCCATGTACGTCTCCATTCATATCCAGAAATGGATACAATGGCGAAAATGGCAAAAATGGCGAAAAATCGCCAGCCTCTGACGGTTTAAGTTGGATGCCAGACTGGTGATTTTGGCGAAATTGGCGATTTCGACGAAAATCGCCAGAGGGCTTGTGATATCCAGAATTTGGCAAATATTCAAATTGGATGCAAAAAGTGGCCCCTTCAAATTATATAACTAAAGACGTCCCTTAGGGTGCAAAGAAAGTCAGTTTTACAGCCTGCCATTCATGCAGGCAAGCTGTAGCTAGCAATTAAGTACTAGCCCACAAGTCATTTCAACTAGCCCCCAAACCCTTTTTGAATTAGGAGCCGATTACAAACCCTTTTTTGCTTACGGTTTGGCGATTTTGGCGATTAATCGCCATTTCTGCCATTTTCGCGAATGCGTGCATTTCTGGTCATATCTCATGTACAAAGCCTGAGGGTAGGTGTTAAATGGGAAAGGGGAAATTCGGGCGCGGGAGCGCGAGGGGCCCGCGAGGAGGGAGAAAATCCATGGGAATTAGTGAAAATACTTATTTCACAGCAGTTCATTCCAGCGCCGCGGACTATTTCGCATTTCGTATAAAATGGGATGCATTGTATGCATTATCATAAAGTATTTTTTTGCAAACTAGAGGAAACATAGCGATTTCACGGCAGCTCATCATCGAAGTCCCAAACTATTTCGCAAGAAATGCGTAGTGGCCCATATTTCATGAAAAGTAGGGGAAACATACTTATTTCACGTCAACCCAAAAATTCTACATCTTCACCCGGGACACTAGTTGACGGCAACTTGCGTATTGAATGGCTGGACCTTCCCCCAACCCCCCCCCCCCCCCCCACCATTTCGAGATCAGATATCCAGAAATGTACGCAACAACGACATCTCTTTTGAGTCAAGTTTGAATTTTCGCCAACCCTTAGGTGATTTGTCGTGGTCGTCACATTTGCCATTTTTGAATCGTTGTATGAAAATTCGCCATTTTCGTCGAATCCCCACTTTTCAAGAGAGCCCTGTCAACATCTCAATAGAAATTTTGCCAACCATATCGCCATTTTTGTCAAAATCGCCACTTTTCAAGGGGCCCCTTTAAACCGCCACCTCTTTAGAATTTTCACTAATTAAACCTTTGGCATTCGCCATTTTCTTCAAATTACCCTCTTACCCTCTGGCGAATTTTTCCAGATTTTCTATTGACGCCGTTGCTGGTTCCTTTCTACACATAAGTGTGCATTAGGACATGGGATCTAAGGACAAGAAATAACATCCCGAATACCTGAACAATGCACTGTCAATATGGTCAAAATCACATTCTGTTTCGCTATCCAGTGCATCATCCTCTGTTTCCGGGAGTAGCAGTCAGACATTTCCTTAGCCTCGCCCTTATCGTTGTTGAACGGAATACTCATTGATTAAAAAATAAAGTTTGGGGGGGAGATGTCTTCAATGTGACATTGCAAAACTGTTTGACCTTTAGAAGTTGCCCCTCAAAATGCAACAGTTTCATTTTCCGAAATATATTTTACTTTCTCCTCTAAGGGCAAACTGAACGAGATTCCGTGGCATCTATGAAAGGCTGGTTTTCACTAGCGATGGAGTCGAAGTCGGAAACGTAATCAGAAGCGTAGAGCTTATGATCTAGTGAAAGCCAAATTGTCGGAGTCGCAAGCAGAAGCAGAAGAACAAAAGCAATCTCAAAGCGTGGGACCGTGCATTGTGATTGGCTTATTCTTCCGCTTCTGCTTCCGACAATCTGGTTTTCACTAGATTATAAGCGGAACGTAAGCGACTGAGTCGTAAGCGGAGTCGGAAGAAATGGAAACGTTCTCATTCTTCTGACTCCGATTCCGTCGCGCTTTTGACTCCGCTTACGACTCCCACTTTTTGATTTTCACTGGGTCATAAGCGCTCTTACGATTCCGACTCCGTCGCTAGTGAAAACCAGCCTTAACGAAGCGGTACACGTCGCGTGTTGCCCGTGTAAGTGTTTAATAAAGGCTGGATTTCACTAGCGACGGAGGTCGGAGTCAGAGTCGGAGTTGTGAGAGCGCTTGTGACCTGGTGAAAATCAAAAACCGAATCGTACGCGCAGTCACAAGCGCGATGAAATCCGCAGTTTCCCTTTTTCTTCCGAGCCCGCTTACGACTCCCGTCGCCTACATTCCGCTTATGTTTTAGTGAAAACCAGATTGTCGGAGTCGGAAGCAGAAGCGGAAGGCTAAAACAATCACAATGCATGTTCCCACGCTTTGTGATTGGTTTAGTTTATCCGCTTCTGCTTCCGACTCTGACAATCTGTTTTTCACTGGATCATAAGCGGATTGTAAGCGGCGGAGTCGTAAGCGGAATCAGAACGATGTTTTCATTACATCATAAGCTCTACGGTTGTGATTACAACTCCGACTCCGTCGTGGCTAGTGAAAACAAGCGTTTACGTTCCTGGTATTTTCTGAAGCAAGGTTACGTTTTTTTTAGCTCGATGCAGTAGATGCAAAGCTCTACGTCAGGGGCGGATACAGAATTTTTTTTTAATTAGGGGGTCCAATCTTTGATTCGGAATCCTGAAACGAACAGATCATTTGAGAGTAGCCTCCCAAAATTACATATATTTCAAATATGCCTGAAATTTAATCATGCCAAAAGGTACCGCGCGTTTCAATGAAAAATCAACAAGTCGAATCGTGATATGCGATCCTATAGATGCAAAACTTTCAGGGTCAAACAAGTAATAAAAAACAACCGCAGGCCTGATGGGGGCGGGTCCGGACCCCGCCCCGACCCTCTCACTGGATCCGCCACTGTACGTCTTACGGTTATTGGGACTGGCAAGTTACAACCCACAAACTCTTTTTGCAGCCAAAGGTCTGCTTTCGGGTAATTCACTTGACCCCAAAGGAACGTGGGAATGGCCATACCACACTCAAAATGTAAGATTAAATACAAAAGTGTGCCGCCTTTGCCAGTTTCGGCAGCCTTTTTATGTAGTGTAATTTTACAAAATGTAAAAAAACACATTAATGGAAAATAATTTGTCTTCAAGTTAAGTGTATGCATTTGCCTTTCATAACAATACTTGGTTTAAAATTACACCCACAACTCAACAACATTTTCTACCATTTGAAATACGGCATCAATCTAACAGTTTGTGTATAAAACGGTGAATCACACAGGGCTGAGTTGTTCAAAGCTGGGTTAAGATAACTCAGGGTTAGTGCGAGATTTGAATTCAGATTTGAAAGCTTAAAAAGCATTTCAGTTTTAATTCTTTTTGTCTACAAGTTGATGATTGGAAGCTCTAAAAATAACAGAGAAAATTACCCGAGAAAATGCTTTTGAACGCCAGAATAAGAAACCCGGGTTAAATTTAACCCCGGGTTAAGCGTTAATCGGCCTTCCAACAACTGGGCCCAGAACTACAAAAAATAGAAAATAACCTTTTTACTCACTATAATTAACTTGTCCTCTACCAATAACTTGAAACAAAGTTGATGGTTTACATCTGAAACTTGCATTCAATACAGTTCATCAAAGGATGGGCACAGAAAAAAATGGGCCTTAAAAAGTCTGCATCCCTTGTTTGTTTTGCTTTGCTTTTCAATCTTATGAAACACTTCTTACGAAATTTGTATCCCTAATCCTCAAAAGAAAGAAGACATGCTTCTAGAATTAAGGAACACAATTTTAATTGAAAACTCATTTACTCATCTTTCTGCCATATAATGCAATATAATGTTATTCTTTTGACAATATATAAGACTTGGGCACTAGTTTTATGAACTTTGGGTGCCTTTGATAAGGGTGACACAAATGCAGCTTCTTTGCATACTTATTTCAATCACATAAACAGTGACTGCAGCAGACATATCAATTACATGAAAGTATTAAAGCCAGCCCACAGACAGCTAGCCTCCCATGCAGACATTCCTAGGCCATGTTCTTTGAGGAGGATTGTGTGATGAGCCAGAAGAAAGACAGTGTCAGTGGAAGGCTAACTGATAAACTGATAGCAAAACCTGGGTTTAGTAAAAGGCCACTAAGGATTTAAGCTGTGAGCTGGCTTCCAGAGAGTAACATCTCTTCTTCTCTTTCAATGGTTTCTTCTCTGTGACAGTGCATTCTTTCACTTCCTCTAATCTCTTGTCCTTTGAAGCAAACACCTGCATGTAAAATGAAATTGAGAAAAGAGATTTATTTGATCATTGCTTTTAGAGAATATTACTTGCACATTTGTCTGGGTTACACAAGTAGTAGTATTATTGACAGCTTTGTTTTCACACCATCATGTATTATGTTTTTGCTTCCCCAAAGTTTCACGTTGCAATTCAGGAACTTAAAATCATCCTGTAAATTGTGAGCATTTCTCTCCTCTAAATACCTGCTTTGTTGGGATCTTCATATAACACAGGTTGGAAATGCTAAGGATATTATTTTGAATTTTAAAACATATTCAATATCACCACTCCCTGTGTGTATGGATTAATAATTTTATAGTGAATGTTTCTGACTTCTAAACGTAAGTCAGGCTGATATCTCCCAATAACACTGCCTGGTCGGTGGACAAGGGCCATGGTGGAAACAATAAACACAGCTAAAAGATTTTAGAACTTGGTATCAAAAATTAAAAGCTATAGATATTCAAATGCAAAATAACTCAAAACATTTGAATGCCAACTCTGGCATGGTTGGTGTGGAACCCCTAAGATTAAGCTTGGTAAATTTAAAAAAACTTGGGTTCACAGCTGCAAACATGTTCATTAACAACCACTTGAAGTACTAAAGAACTGAAAAAGGGCAAAAGAGTAATATTTAAGATATGTGCTGTAAGAGTACAAAAATATATAAAATACAGTAATCAATGCACATTAAGCAGATGTGTAAATCAACTACAGAAATCATTGACGAGTGGCTTTATAGCACCACATTTTAAATCATAGGAATAACAATAAATACAAAAGAGGCGAGGGAGAGCAGGATGTTAAATGAGCACTGATGTCTGTCAAGCACTTTGCAGGGTTCTTGGTAAGATGAAAGAGTACTACAGTTGAAACCCTCTACAAAGGCCACCTTGGGGACAGAAGAAAGTGGCCATTGTAGAGAGGTTGAAACAAGAGTGAATGTATGGACTGTCCGCCAAAAAATGGCCGTTATAGAGACGTGGCCATTGTGGAGTGATTCGTGGAGGTTCAACTGAATATATAATTCTCCTCCTCGTAAACAAAAATTATGGAATGCCATACTCAGGAGGAAGTGACTGGCTGAGTAAGGAACCACATCAGACAAGTTGCAATCTAGCTGTCCTTGGTTCGAGTCCTGCTGTGGTCACTTGCCTGATTTGTTCTTAGTCGCAGCCTTGATTGTTAATAGTTTTAATGGTTGTCTCCAGTGCCAGTTGAGGTTTTGAATCCTGTTACATTCTAATTGTTGAATTATTTGTTTCCATAATGATTTGCGTGGAGTGTCTGTAGAAATAGCTGGAATGCATACTAAGTGCACTTTTCACAATAACAAATCTGGCACATAAAGCATGAAACAAGGATCAAAGATGCATTTTTTAGCCCTATATTTCATGCAAACTAGTTTAAATAAACTTGTTTTTCAACCATTTCGAAAGGAAATCTACTGAAAATGACAAACCAACAATGGGGGCAGCTTCGAATGCATACATTGGTTTCAAATGGGATCTGTAAAACCATAGAATAACGGGAAGTAAGGAAAATCTTTGTGATGGTGGTGCACACAAACTAATACACAAACCAAGGCTTGTTTAGAGGTAGCTGGGGATGCACGTGATACTAAGGCAGGTATATATTTATAAAATCATGCTAGACCGTCTACTGGAACTTCTATATATAAAATTTAATAAGATAATAATTTGAAAAAAAAAGCAAAATGATAAATTGTAATGACTGACAAATAACGTAGTTGACAAAGGGATCTGAGAGCAGTTTCTAGCCAAGTTTAAGCAACTTCAGTGAGATGCAGTTAGAGAAGCTGAGAATGCAAATGCTTTCTCTTAGTACCTACCACGTACATTATTTCAAAAATAAAATAATTAGCATGAAGTTTAAAAGCATAAGGGGGATTGATTCAATCAACTCGTACTCAGTATTGCAACCTATACCAACCTACGTACCTAGATCAGGGACCAACTTAGTCTTAAGTACCTTAAGGATTTCCAGACGCTGAAAAATATCTAATTTGTCGTGAAATTGCACAAGATTCGCAAACCTTTGCTGTTGTACGGCAGTCCAAGCAACGACGAAGAATACCAGCTTCGGAGTCACAGAGGTGACACCTGTTGCTCTTTGAAAACGAACCTTCTTTAGGAAAGTTGTCGTTAGAGCAGGTTGTCGTAACTTGGCACACACATCGTCTACTCTTGAGAGTCTTTTTATAGCGAAGATCAGTGTTAAGCTTAAGTTTACATCTAGAGGTTTTCTGGCTTAATTATCGCTGAAAGCGAGGTTCGAAAGCGAAATGGTAAGCTGCACAACATACCTGCCAAAGATCAGTCCACGTCGTAAATCGTCGCGATCCTGTTCACCGGCATCATCCGAAATGCTCGCACTAAGCTGTTCTTCTCCTACTTACCGCAGTGTCCGCCTGCAACCAAACAAACTGGTCTGTTAAAGTGTCAACAACACCAGAAAGGATAGGTAAACAACGAAGGCAAAAATAATGAACAAAATAAAGGCTTTCACAACTTACCGGCCCATTATATACTGCTTTGCACGTTCAATATAAACCTCAGTGACAGCGTGCTGCAACAGATTTTATAATAAGACCGATAAACGTGCAATTACAACACGTTTTATCCATCATCCTGCACCATCCGGTAAAGCACTTTCTCAGTCGTACTATAGTACGTACTATGGCGGGTGATACCCGGTAATTTGGGTATCATTTTTACGGGTGATACCCAGTACCCTTTGAGTGAATCGGGTGAGCAGATAACTAATTAATCTGTGGGCTGCGGTGATTTCCAAAAAAAGCTGTAGGCTTTTAGCCAATGAGAAGACAGATAATGAGTACAAAGTATAATAATAATGCTTGTATGTATCCGTATGTCCGTATGTTACCCGTTTGTTACAAGCATGTACTTGGATCAGAGATCTTGACTAAAACACCACACGGTTACATACGGATAACATGCGAATATAAGGGAAAAAATGTTTGCGCTACCTGTCGCTAAATGGAATGATTCACTTGGTTGCATTTTGAGACATTATTAAAATTTGTTATAAATACATCTTTGCATGGTTTTTTAAAGTTACATTTCTCAACATTGTTAGAACTGAAGATTTTTTAAAGATGAAAAAGGCATTCGAATGTTTCCGTATGTTACTCACTTGACAATCGTATGCATCCGTTATCCTGCGTTGCAGCCGGCCTACGCAGTCGTCTAAACCATTTGTATAGTCAGTCTGTATAGTCAGTCTGTATAGTCAATTTAGAAGGTAGAGCTTCTGCGACGCAGGCTAGCATCCGTATGTTGCTTGCATGTATCCCTATGTAACCCGTAAGTATCTCGTATGTAAAAGTTCTCGTAGTTAAAGTTAAGTTAATGTTTCAGTAACAAATATCGACGAAATATGGCTGTGTAATGCTTTTCTGACCCGGGGCTGACGCATGAACACACAGGCAATCACTGATTTTAACTGGTAACTTGGGAACAAATATACATTTGCCAATTAAACTAACAATTACCATTGAAGAGTGGGACCAAAAGATCCCATTTCTTGTTTGTAGGATTGTTTGCAGATACTTGTTTGTAGGATTCAATTTTATATTGGGACTGAAGGGTCTTCCAAAATATTTTTAGCTGAGGGGTCCTGTTGCAGGTTCTACAATCCCAGATGTAGTGTCTTGAGGCGCCACTAAAAACTATATTTCAAAAACAAAAGCTTTAAGATGCACTCATTTTTATTTCGCAACAGGATATTCTACACATATGATAGGAAAGTGGCATCTGGGATTCTGTAGCTGGTCATACACTCCACGATACCGTGGATTCGATTCATTTTATGGCATATACCTCGGCGCTGGAGATCATTACACACACGAGACAGCCGGAATTCTTGACCTACATGATAACGAAACGCCTGTAGAAGATAAAGACGGAGTTTATTCTACGTATCTTTACGCTGAGGTTTGGAATAACAATAGATTCTTATTTGTTCTTATTTTTTTTCGTTTAGCTATTTCACCTACTTGATCATACGGAGAAAAGAAATGTAGTACTTTTCACCGCAAAAAAGATCTTCTGGATCTTGACTGTCGACCGTCATTTTTTTGTGACAAATGTATGAGAGCTGCGGAAATGAAATCAAGTGAAGAATGGTCCTCGCAGTTGTGAACGCAATTTATGCAATTGCGTAAGAGAAGCCCGAAAAAAATTCACGACTTCAACGTGATTTGTACCCGTGACTAAGCGATACCGGTGCGACGCTCTAACCAACTACGCTATGAAGCCACTGATGTTGGAAGCAGGTCTTGTGTTCGGTATCGGGAGGTCACGGGTTGAAATTCCGTTGAAGTCCTGAATTTTTTTCAGGCTTCTCTTACGCAATTGCATAAATTGCGTTCACAACTGCCAAGATCATTCTTCACTTGACAAGATATTCTTGTTGATTAGTCAGGAGAGGAAAACATTAAGGAACAGGACAGGAACAGGTCCAATACATAAAAGTCTAAAATAGACCTTGTCACGGTTTTCGACGCCATCTTGACGAGTAGGCAAAAGTGTTTGTATGACAATCTAATGTCGAATGATTTCCGTAAAACGGCTGTTCTGAAAAAATATGACTTGTAAACTAAAGCTACAAAACAAAGGATTGTACTTAAAAATTTTTTTGGGCGTACCTGTACTTAAATTTCTCCAGAAGCTTGCTTTAGATTTTCCACATATATGTTTCTAATTTTTCCTGGGACTTTCTACAAATGTATAGAAAATTTTAAAAAGTGGTTCTAGGTTTTCAAGCGCATCAAACTCGCTCACGGTTTTTCAGTAGATTCCTTAGGAGCGAAGCTTTAGTTTACAATTCTTATTTTTTTCAGAACCGCCATTCTACGGAAATTATTTGACATTAGATTCTCATACAAACACTGTAATTTCTCACAAGTTTGCCTACTCGTCGAGATGACCTCGAAAACCGTGACAAGGTCAATTACAAGCCTCGACCATTTTTGTTTTAATTTAATAGATATGAATACATATTTTAGCGTGACCTGGCCCCAACACAGTAAAGTGGATGTCAATTTCAAGCGCTTTTTATTTGCAGCAAGCACAGAAGGTTATTGAATCCCACAATGCCTCGACACCATTGTTTTTATATCTACCATTTCATAGCGTCCATACTCCTCTGGAAGTTCCCACCGAGTACACGGAAAAGTACGAAAACATCACAGATGATGACAGAAAAATCTATGCAGGAATGGTTGAAAATGTTGATGAAGCAATAGGAAATCTAACAGAGGCCATGAAGACAGCTGGGTGAGTAGATAATAAGGAGAGATCTGGACCTGTCAAATAAAACATCCATTTATTTGACATCAAAATTACATTAGGGCACCCATAAGAATTTGAAGTACCCATTGGTAAAAAGCCCTTAGGGGTACGGAAGCAGGGATCATAAGTAAATTTCGGGGGAGAAACAAAAGGAAAGACGATATTAATCCCCGGGGGAACCCTTTACTTGTCATCCCGTTAAGGGCTGTAAATCGCCAAATGTTGGTCTTACTTTGGAAGTTTTTCATTAAAAGCAAATATTTTTTACCTACACAGGTACAACTTAGGTTTATGCGGGACGAAATCGCCACATAAAAGTGATAAAGAAACTAACTGCAAAAACCGTGGACGAAGATCCCGCTGGTTGTAAACGTTGGATCTCTAGAAAAAAGATCTAATCAGCTAAAATATCTAAAAAACTAGAAGTCCAAAGACCACTATAAAGCTGATCATAACAACGTGTCTTGTTTTTTTCATAACAATATTTCGGTTGGCCATACCAGCCTCCTTCAGGTTTACAGATGTTACTGAATTTATTATTATTTTTATTTTTTATTTTTTAATTTTTTTTTTGTTACTGAATTTATGATAGGAATTACAATATTCATTATATAGATAGAAATGTCGCAATAACCATTGTTGAAAAGGGAGAGGCGGAAATGAAGTGCAACATAGAAAAGAAAAGAAAAACTATTAAGGATATGGATTACAATGATTCGTCACGGCAGTTTAGGCCATTAGGTTCAAGAGTCGTGGCCTATTCTATCAAATGTGACTCCCTCGCCTTAGTGACCGAGTCACGTGAAGAATGAATTTTCCCTAATGAGATTAACTGCACGTTTAGATTTAATGTTAGTTTTGTCGACTGGACGTCTGTGTTCGTTAAATTTGTCCTTGAGGCAAAAGTGACCAAACTGTGTTGAAGACAGTGTCGGTGTCAACATTTTTAGCGGAATTAAAATCACCATAGCGCTTATTTGATGGCCTGTTCTAGTATGGTCTCTTCTAGGGCTTAAAATATTGAACCTAAGCCAATACTTGGGAAATAACTTGTTAAAGACTAAATCCCGCTTCGTGTCAAACAAATACTTACCCAAGTATTATATGAAACGTCACAAACAACAAAAATCAACTTTGAAAATCTGATATGCTATCAAGTTTCCAAAATCCACAATTACAGTCCGTTAATATTCAAGAATATCCATCCTTAGCTCCTTTTGTGTTCGCCGGGTTAGTTGTACCTTCTTATGTGTCACTTAGATTATTCGTTTTGCTTTACTTTCTGTTTAGTTTATGGGACAACACTTTGTTGATTGTGACTACTGATAATGGCGGGGCACCTGATGATGGTGGTTACAACTGGCCTCTTCGTGGTGAAAAAGGAAGCCTCTGGGAGGGAGGGGTCAGAGGAGTGGCTTTTGTTCATGGAAATATGCTGCAGAGGACTGGAGTCACGTGCAATGAGCTTTTTCACGTGACTGACTGGTACCCAACCCTCCTCTATCTTGCAGGTTTGCCCCCATTGATTGTTACAAATACTTAGATCACGTCACTCCTTTAGATCACTGAAGTGCTCTGTAAGAGTTGTTAAACCAAAACGCTATTAACCTTGCTTCTTATTCCTTGTAAGGCATAGAAGAGGATTCTGATAGTTCAACGCTGGATGGCTACAACATATGGTCCGCAATTTCTGAAGGAGCCGCATCAGAAAGAACAGAGATTCTTCACAATATTGACGGAGACACTGCGGCAATTCGTGTGGGCGACATGAAGCTGTTGTTAAACGAAACCGATAAAGACTGGTACGAACCGCCATAGTTGTCCTCTGGAGCAAGGAAAACGAAAAAGGTATTAACAAGAGAGCATGATGGGACAGAGAGGGAAACGCCCAGTCTACTGACCCCTTGGGACTGATGGTTATTTCACCAAAAATATTTTTAGACCAATTAAACGCTTGAAATTAATCGGAGGTTGGTTTTCAGAGAGGTCTGCAAACTTTTAATCTGTGGTTTTAAGATAAAACTCAACAGTCACCACTAATAATTCTGCATTGTTTGAGGCAGTCACATTGCTATGGCACTCATTTTGCTATTTACTAGAATGGTTTCTTCTAGGGGTGAAATTAAGCTCAAGGCCATGCCTGGTTTAATCCCAATTACCCGAAGGGCCTCCCTGCCCGCTTTACAGGCCGGTCACCCCTTTCCCCCGCTCCCCTCCCCCCCACAGATCTGGGTATTCCGTACGAGACCAGTTGCGTTATCCACTCGATAGAGGTTTTTCCACTGCAAAGCATTGTCCATAATTAAATGAACTGTTGCCATCCACGAATTCTGAACCATACACGAAGTCACCAATAACCTGCTGACGTGCTGATTAACTGTTATATCCACTTTCCTTCTTTTAATCCTACAAAATTAATTATAAACAAACTAATGAGCTGCGATTTCCTATTTAAAATATCATCATCCAGTTTTAGTTAAATGTTTAGTTGTAACATGGCAAGACACATTGCTTCATATAAATATTTTCTTTAATCTTCTTACTGCCTTCCTTTGTTATCCGCAGAGATCTGGTGGCACAATTAGAGTTGCACTTTACAATATTACCGCTGACCCATATGAGACTCAAGACCTCAAAAGCACGTACCCAGCTTTGGTAAGGACGTTAAGAAGGCGAGTCACATATTACAAGACGGGCGAGGTACCTTCTGGGAAAGTTGACGCTGATCCAGATGCAAAGACACTGGCGCTCGAAAATGGGTATTGGGGCCCATGGATTGACTAAGATTTGAAATCTGAAAAAATGAAAGTCTCTTCACTGATAAAATTTTTTCAGACAGGGATAAATTAGCTTAGGTGATTTTATCGACGTTTATCGACGTGCGAGATAGCAACAGCGTTTTTTTCGATTCGTTCCCTGAAGTTCGTTATTTGACAGTTACTTGTTATTTGAGGAAGATAGTACTGATTTTCATTATGCTTTGTTTTCTCATGTTGCTGCAGATTGGTACGAATAAAGACTATTGCTGTTGACAAAAATAGAGAATGAATTCGATAATAGGGTCACTCTCCTATCCGGGTCAACGTTTCCTCATATAAACAATTTGGCTTGCCCAACTGTTCGTCTAGGCAGAGCGTGAGCGAACGATGTTAGCTTAAGTAAAGGTGTCAACTTTTTCCTTACTTAAAAAAAAGAAACTGGGAAAAAATACTCCGCAGAGAGGGCGACTCTCTTTCCCGGATTAACGTTTTTTCGTATGAACAGTGTGTGAGGCTGATATCGGGAAACAGAATGGTCATAATACTCTATACAATGCAAAGCAAAGCAAAGTTGACCGGTTTTTTACTGGGGGCAATATTTTTTTATTGTTTTCTGATAGTACCGTTCTTGTTATTAACCCTCGGACGTACATGCAAATTCATACCCCCAGCGTGGTACAAGTTGGTGGGGTGGATGGACCCCCCCACTAGAGTTTTTGATATGTTGCAGTGTTTCGAAACGATTTTACCTTCGGTGGAAAGCCTTTGATATTCTCTACAAGATGAGGTATATTTTATGGGTGGTGGCGCTGCTGGGGGGCCTGTGACGTCACCAAAATGGTCGCCATCTTGGATTTTACCAAGAATTAGAAATCAGGTTAAAACCGCGAGAAATGGTGATTTTTTTTGCGCTGGGGAAGAAAAATAACACAAAATAAGCACTTTGAATGATTTTAGCCTCAAGATTTACTTTTATTGTTGAAAAAAAGTTGGAAAAACATGTACTTTCACTCGAAAATGGCTTGATCACCTCCTACTTATGACGTTATATCTCGTAACCATAATTAAACTCATCGCCAATAGATGAGCTTGGGAACTGATGCCTTAAAGGTTGGACGGGAGCCTGAACGCCTCAGAATCCGCAACAATTCGCTTAAGCAATAGTCTGCTACACAGCCGTTTTTAGTGTCGTCACGCAAAAAAAAAAAACGACTGTGTAGCAGACTACTTAAGCAACAGATCCGCAAAGATCAGCTCAAAAATGCCAGCGTGAGATGCAACGTAAGTCACAAGATAAGCAAAAGGCCCCTGCGGTCACCCCAAAGATCACGTACGCTTGAGGAGGAGACCGCTGACCGCATTGGCTTGCAATTTAACTTTGCCTAAATTACATTTAGCCACATAAACTGACCATCACTGAACTCGACTCAAAATGAGCGCAAGGGATGAACGAACAGCTACTGAAAACACCAGGTGCTGATGCTTTGGCCTCTAGGAAAAAACTCAGAAAAACCTCGGAAGGGGGTGCCATCCACCCCCTTGTACGTCCCAGGGTTAATATTATTTTTACTTTTTTTAAATAAAAATATAAACATCAGGAAAAAAACAATGCTATAAAAGCCTTCAAGGAGAACCTGAAAATAACGAAATCTCAACATTGGTATCATATACCTACACATTGCAAGTTTTTCGATTCTCGACCCTTTATTCCAGGCCTTGTTGCGTAAAGAAATAATATAATTATAAAGACTAGAGGTTACAATCGTAATTATTGGGAGCCGGAGGAGGTTGATCCAACAATCGGTTGTATGGTCGTCTCTGTACATTAAATTAGACATGAACTACAAAAGGACCGCAAACGAACATGCCGCAGAAAGTAGGACCTATAAGAAGACCTAATCAGCCAAATTTATACAAAGTACAGAAAAGTAGACACATTGAATTCCGCAAAGCTGATCGAATTACGTGAAATTAAACTTTGCAAGACATCAATACGACACCGAAAGAAAACTAAACAAAGCGGGGTTGTAGTCGTCGACAGCTGTTTCGCCATTATTGTGGCTTATCAGGACGGCGTAACAAACAGAGAATATCTGCTGAAAAATAAACCACTCGCTCTGATTTAAGCCCTGACATTGAGCTTCAACACCGACAGAATCACGCTTAATGTCGACTATGGCGCTTTTTGGGGGTCAAAATTAAGTGATACATTTTACATGGCGAATCAAAATAACCCAAACATTTTACATGGCGATTTAAAACAACCCATACATTTTACATGGCGAATTAAAATAACGCAAGCATTTTACATGGCGGAATAAGTAACGCATGCATTTTACATGGCGAATTAAGTAACGCATGCATTTTACATGGCGAAATATGCAAGGCTTGATACATCTGCACGACGTATGAAAGCTTGACAGTAGCCGACATTTTACGTGGTTATGAAATAAAAGTTACCTTAAATATTATTAGTATCGCATTTTAAATATACGAGAGTCGTATTTATTTTGAATTAATGACGAAGAATTCGATGAACTGTCGTTTTTGAATCGGAGAATTACTACTGTCTGATGGAGGTGTCTAGTAAACTCAGGCCTGGAAAACTCAGACCTCAGATCTCGGACCCCATGCCCCAAAACTCATCTCTCCCCCCCACCACCCCTCGTGTTGCGCGTCCGTCAGAAGTAGAAAGTCACGTGGTAAGCTACTGAGTCGCCTCCTCTCGTTAAGATCATGGAAGGTAATGTGCTCAGGGAATGTGATTAGCGTTTGATGCAAGCTGCCGAGCAAATAGACTGAAATAGGACAGGATTCTCTAACAGCCAGAAATAATACGGGGGAAAGGCGAGAAAGTGATCCGATTCAGACTGCGACTGGCCCAGCAAGTCTCAATAGCACAACGTCACCAAGGTCTGCTCTCTCTGCTGATGAAAGAAGTGACCTTGAAGGGCCTCAGAATACGGCTGGTCCAGCCTGGGAGGAGCACAGGAGAATTTTTTGGTTATAGGCCGGGGCATCGCGGAGCTTGCCGGGTAGTGGAAACAGCAGAGGGAGAGGAAGAAGGCAGCCAGCAGCATTCTGGGTGTTACGAAAACTAAGAACCTCGAAAACCAAGACCTAAGACCTAAGACCCCCTAATCCGTCGAAATATAAAGTCCAATTGTAATCGAAGTAGGTCTAATCTGTCAAATTATCTTCTGCCCGATTCTTTCCACAGAGTTTTAGGTCGAATTGAACGGTAAATTCAGGGGTCTTAGTTTTCGTAATTTCGAAAACAAAGACTCCTCTTAGTTTACGTTATTACGAAAACTAAGACCCCCCAAAAAACCAATCCGTAAATATATATGACGTCGAATTGCGACCGTTCAAACACTATACCGGTAGAGGACCGGTAATCAGTAAAACAACCAAAAACTATCATCCGCGTGCTGACGATCCGCCTCTTCGAACAGAGGATGAAAAGCCATTACCTGTGTATAATTGTACACCGAAAGTATGCCCACCCCGCCGATTGGTCTCTAATTTTAGTTGTTTATCCTTAAAAATCGTAAAATTGGCTTTCCACTGAGGGGGAGGGAAGTGAACGTTCCCTGTTCGATCTCCATTACTCTTTCGCATATACTGCCTCTTCTTCTCCTTCTCATCTGCTTAGGAGCTCTCAAGTCTTTGTAAGAGCCTGCATTAGGGTGACACACCGAATGTCGAATAAGATCTATGTCTCTCCCAAAAACCTCGAGCATGAATATCTAAACGGGTATCAGGGGTTTGTTAGCGCCATGATTTATAGTCTCCCTGGTGACCTCCTGAAGAACTGCCTCTACTTCCACATCATTACAGAGCATCCTTAGCATCCCTGCTTCCAAGTCGCGCAGTTCATTATGGCGCTGGATAATGAACCCGCCGCGCTGAAACACCATTGCGTGATCCACGCTAAATTGAACACCGCATGCGCAGAGCATGGTGGTGTCCGCGTTATTTCCCAGTCGTACCGTAACTTGATTGCATCTCTAAATTCCTTCTTATTCAGTTTGTAATCCAGCTCTTTGAGGGGAATCACGGTCAGTCAATTTGTTCTCTGTAGCTTACTCAACAGCTCGCTCAGCTTTTGTGGGCAGGTAATTCTTCACTTGCTTGTTTTCGTGTGCTCAGTTGCAGTGTTTGAATTTCTGAGGCATCTCAGTGGAGGCTAGTGCTCTTGCTCAACAATTCGCCTCACGAGCGGATTAGTAACTTCGATTGAAGCCTCATATTCAGAAGATGAGGTCACTACAGGATCTGTCAATCCAAGGCCATCCATGTGCACAGGGAGACCAAGGAGGTCGCGCTCTACATTAGTGACTGTATGGTCAGTGACAGCTGGCATGAGAACGTCATTAATCGCGGGCTCGAGTGGCTCCAGTAATTCTGCAATATCCGGTAATGTTCTTAGGACATATGTCCAACGGTGCCGCAGACCAAAAGTGAAGGCTGCATAGCTGGCTTGACGCTGTGATATGGAGAAATCTGCGAGTTTTGTAACTTCATTGACCCATTTGTCTACTTTCTCGCCAACAAATTCTTCAAGGAACGATCTAGATCCTAGAGCCGCGCCTAAGTGCTTGTGGCTCTCTATAGTGACGTTAATAGCAGTGTCTCTAAACACCTCCCTGGCAGCCTGTTCTCGTTCCGGTTTGATGATCAAGCAACATTTCTTGGCATTAGGGAAGGAACCCAGCGGAGGGCCACTCTATGATAGTTGTTATTGTTGCAATGAAAATTCTTGTTAGTCTCTGTATATTAAATAGACATAAACTACAAAAGGACCGCGAAGGATTATGCCGCAGAACGTAGGATCTATAACAAGACCTGATCAGCCAAATTATACAAAGAAGACAACTTGAATTCTTCAAAGCTGATCGTACTACAGCCAGGTACTGTTTGACTGCATTTCACACAACTTCAAGATTTTTTAACTGAAAAGACACCGGTTTGAAACTTCACGGAGTCAGAACTGAATAAATGTCTTTGCCATTCTCCTTTATACAAGTCTGCCGGAACTTTTGCTTAATTTATTCCTATTATTCTTGTGATATTTGTTAGCGTGTTTTGTTGTTGTTGTTGCTGCCGAATACCAAATTCTTGTTACTTTTGCGATTTTTGCGAATTTTGTAGGCTTCCAGATGACCTTCTTTACCTTTCGTTTTAAAAAGTCGGAATTATTTCTAAATTTGTTATTCTTCTTATTCTTGCGATATTTGTAAGCGTTTAATGTTGTTTTTGTTATTGCAATAAAAAAATTAATATATTCTAGATAGTTTTTCGATTTTTGCGAAATTTGCCAACTTCTTTTTTAGGGCCTTCAATACCTTTTTCTTTATAAGTCGAATCTGTTTGCTATATACGTTGTTATTCTTGCTATTCTTGCGATAGTTAGCTGGGTGTTTTTTGGTGCAATAAAATTTCTTGTTACTTTTGCGATTTTTGAGGACTTAAATACTAGATTTCTGCAAGCAATTTCTGTTAAACCTATTTTTTCTAAAATTGGGACAAAAATTTGTAGCAAAGTTTTGCTACAGTTTGCAATCCTTGATGAATTTGTTATTTTTGCCATATTTGCTATATTTCTATACATTTCTGACAGTTCATTTAATTTTTTTTTGCCCAAATTGCCAAAAAAATTTGCTACCAAAATTTTGCGACAGTGTTCAATCCTGGACATAAGTGGAGAGCCACAAGAAAGCATTACACAACTCTTTCAACCATTTTAATGAAACCAAAATTAAGAAAATAGTTGGGGAAATGTGGCCTCAATAAAATGTTTTGGTGGTGAAACGGGTGCATATCATACAGCTTGCCTTATCCGGAAAGCGAGGATCCTCATCTTCGTTGCTGGACTCTTCGACTAACTGGCTTAAAGAACTGATGCTGGCGTTAGTTTGCAATATTATCAATCAACTTTGCAGCGCAATAATTCACTGAGTTGCCGCCACAACTTGCAATGTGAGGTCGATTGGGTCAACGAGTGAGTTTGTAGCTGCTTTTGTCGAAACTCGCATGTCTAGATTTCTATTTGCCCTTACATGTCCTTAAATTTGAGTCTGAAGGATTTATATAGCCCTATTAGCCACATTGTATAGACTGTAATAAAGTACTGTAAATTTATTTCTGTATCGGGTCGCCGTTTAAAAGTCACCAAGACACATCAATCATAGGGTTAATAACCTATATTTGTTAACCCTCGGTCAAGCACGCAAATTTATACCCTAACCGTAGTACAAGGGAGGGGGATTGATAGAGTTTTTGATATGTTGCAGTATTTTGACACAATTTTGCCTTAAGCCGGAAAAGCCTTTGATCAAGATGAGGTGTATTTTATAAGTGATAGCGCTACTGGAGGCCTGTGACGTAACCAATAACGGTCGCCATCTTGGCCATCATTTTAGATTTTACCAAGTATTAAAAATCGGGTTAAAACCCCAAGAAATGGTATATTTTTGTGCTTGACATGTAAAATAACACATAGATAACCACTTTGCATCATTTTATCCACAATCTTTACTGTTATTGTTGAGAGAAGTTGAAAGAACATGCATTTTCACTCAAAAATGGCTTGACCATCTGCTACTTATGACATCATATCTCGTATCTATAGTAACTGACCATCACTAAACTTGTCTCAAAATGCGTGCGAGGGAAAAAACGAAAAGCTATTGAAAACGTCAGGTGCTGATGTTTTATCGTCTAGGAAAAAAACTAAAAAAAACCTCAGAGAGATCGGAGGAGGCACCCCCCCCCCCCACTTGTACGTCCGAAGGTTAAAACAAAATGCATTTGTCTCTTTGCGACCAGATGAAGAAATTTGTTTCATAATTTATGCCCATTAGGATAAGACCGGAAATAAATATGACGGCGTTCTGAAATTGCCAGCAAACGTCAGCAATAAAAATGAGCTCACGCCTGCTGTTTTTCAGTTGGTCAAACATTTTTATCAATAAGCAATAAACTGGCGCCACCGTTCTGACAAACAGTTGTCTTAACAATTGTCCTTCTAATTGCTCTAATTTGGGATCTTCCTAAAACTGCATTGAAACACATCCTACACGTTGAACGTTACCTTTGAGTTAAAATTGCTGTCCGTATTTGCGTCATTAAGCAACACCGATCTTTCAAGTATAAAACGCCCTCATTGATCGTCAGAACCTTATTCACCAAAAGTTGGTAAATACAGCGGATCAAAACAGCTGAAAACTGAGGTACGTAAAGTATAAAACGCTTTACCATTATCAACGATAGAGGTGTTTTTTACTTGCAGTATTTCGTAGTCTTTTGATTATTTATACTTAAATCATGAACGACGTTATCGACACCACTGCGGCTTATGTGAACATATTTATCTGTTACGGCTTTCCCCAAGAAATGCTTAATATACCCAAACTAGCGAGTTTTAGATCTGCTCGAAGTTGGACGTTTTCTTTGAAGTCGCCGATAGGTTTTGTGTTTAAGTTGGTGGTGGAAATTGCGAGTTGACTTCGTAAGGCCAAATAACGCTGTGTACTGTGTACTGTAGTTAGTATTTTGTTTCTACTTTTATGCCAAGGCAAGTCACTGGCCGGACCAGTGAATTGTGAGTAGTTAGGTTTGAGTTGTTAAGTAAGGGAAGTCGCAACACGAATTAGACTCTGCTGGTTGTGAGGTCACGTTTAAAAGCCTTCACTATATTTTTTTTTCATAGTTTAAGAGTATTTTTCCCTATCATGAGGTCACTGAATTAAAAAGATGTGCAAAGATGTTCTTTTAATGAAGTCAAATGAAACAGATATTCTTTATATACCATCGAACGATTGCTAGTACCTGGTATAAGAATACATTCAATTATCCTTCGAGTGAGTAATGCTTTATCGGGCTTCTACAAACTCCTTGCATTCGCGCAAACTGTTCTTCCCCATATTAAAAGAAAAGAACTTGGCTCACATTTTCATAGCACTTTAAACGTTTGTTAGCGGCATAGCAGTTTTTGAGACAAAAGGAATTTATTCTATCTTGCGGCTTTTAAAAAAGAATGATGTGCACTTCATTCAATGACGTGAATGTTACTGAAAATACAAAGTTACTTGAACAGGCCAAAACGTTTTTTACTCCGTTCTTTCATCTAGTGTAGAACCCTAAACACCAACTTATATGTCGTCATATATCTTAGAAATGTTTTGCTCTTCAAAACATCCGTTATCATCGGTCAATTTCTTCTGTTTTTCGCATCTGAAGAAGAAAAGAAGGTCATATAAAAAATTTCAGCGATGGAAAATAACGTTTTATTTTAGGGTTACAGTTTGATAAAATCGCTCCAAATGAATACAATTCCACTAAAATTGATAAAAAAAATTGCAATCCAAACTCACTCCACGCGAGCATGCGATCCGCTGAATATCAAACTACAGTCCTGCTAAAATTTCTAATAATAACTCGTATAATTTATACGAATGTTTTTACAATCATCCAATCAAAATCACTTCCGGTTTTTGGATTGTGACATCACTGAACAGCGTGAGCGCCCGGCTTTCAGATGACTCCCTCGGAAGTTTGCGACTGTATAAGTCTATATAACTCTTTATTAATAAATCTGAGGCTTCTTACTTTTTTTCATATGGGTATACTTGGAAGTTTATAAGCCCTGAATACAGACCCAAGGGTGTTGCTTCCAACCTCACCGTTTATCGAGTGAGTGATTATCATATCTCCTCAATAAAATGTTTCTGTGACAGGGGTAATTATTACACAGTTTAACTCATGATCCTGAAAGCGAAGATCCCCATCTTTTTTCTACTGGATAAACGAGTGAGTTTTTAGCTGCTTTCGTCGGAACTCGAACTTCTAGATTTCTATTTGCCCTTAGATGTCCTTAAATTTGAGTCTGAAGGATTTAAACAAGTCCAGCTAGTTATCTTATAGACTACATGCGGCAGCTCCGAAGGGGGAACTTGCTTAGGATTCCTTGCTTAATCTAAGTTTCGTACAACTATTTTAAGTAATAACAGAAACTTGTCGTTACGACAGAAGGAATTAAAAATTACGAAAGAAAGAAAAGGAAATTCTTCCCTGTATCACTTCTTCCTTAAAATGACCATGACACATAAATCATAGGGTAAATAAACTATATTTTTAAAAACAAAATGCATTTGTCTCTTTGCGACCAGATGGCGGAATTTGTCAATTTATGCCATTAGGACAAGACCGGAAAAATGAAGCATTAATTACAAAACGATCGGTGGCGTTTTCAAATGACCAGCTAACGTCAGTAATAAAAATGAGATCATGCCTGCTGTTTTTGGTCAAACACTTTTATCTGTCAGCCTGATAAGCCGCCACCTCAAGTGACAAAAAACTGTCTTTTTTGCGTTTGAATTTGATTTTTTTGGGGGGAGAAGGGTCCTCCTGAAAATATATCGAAACATATCCTGCGTTAAATCTTGTTTGACTTTTAATTGCTGGGCGTATTTAGATCTTTACAGGAAAACAACTCAGACAAGTGAAGAAGCGAATAGCAGTCAGAACTCTTTTAGCCACCAAAAGTTAGGAGACGTACAACTGATCAGAAGAGCTGAAAATTTTGAGGTAAGAAAATAAAACTTTTAAATAATAAGAATGATATGGAGTTGAGAGGTGATTTTTCCTACATTATTTCTTAGTTATTTCAGTGATGTTCTTACTATGATCATGACCAGCGTGAGTGCAATATTCCTGTTTATTTCGGCATCACTTTCAGTGTATGTAAAATATTCATGTGTTATATACATGTTATAATATATTGTAAAGACCGCGCGTCTGTTGTCCTCTCATCCACGAATCCCTCTCTCCTTCCATCCTTCCTCCCTTCCTTAGTTCCAGCGGTTGAAAGATCTATCCGTATCCAATCATTTTTATTATTTATTCAAAACAATTTCTAGTTTAAAAAGATAGCTAAAACATGCTTACCGTTACAGTTAATCGATGTTAAGTTCCCGTCTTCAACTGCATATTTCTCGTCAAGTTCTGAAGATATTCAATCTACAAATAGCAGACATCGTCTGAAAAGAAACATTTAACATTGTTTTTCATTTCAGTATTTCTTCATTTTATTTTACTTTATGTTTAACGTCAATGCATGAACAGCTTCTGTTTGTATTTTGATAGTCGTCGCATACACGAACTTGACTTCCTTTTATAGTGGTTAGCATGTTTATCGCTCACGCCACGCTGGTTCATAGAAGCACTTCGATGTATTAATCACCTTGTCCATTCAGAATTTCCTATTTCTGTTTTACTGTCTTGCGCGGTTTTGATAATGATTTCAGCTAGAGTGATTGGATTGCGTTCACTGGAAAGTGATGTTTTTTACAATTCTTGACCGGCAGAAAAATGCAAAAATTTTCTCCATCAGCGACATTTGCTTTATAAATAAAAAAGAACGAAAAATATCGGGTGTTGCATTGACACTACTGGACACAGAAGAACACCGACTGATCATAGCGACAAGACGCAAGCTTAGCAGACTTGCCCTTCGCCTAACGAGAGATTTATTTTTTTATGAACACATACTCGGACCCATGATGTAGATAATTTATAATTAGTATTTATGTTAACCTTGATGGCCATGAGTTTCTCTATTCTCTGGTCGGTTTCGACCGGTCCATTCTTTCTTTATTTACTCTATGATTTGCTTATTTACCTATATTATAATTATTTTCTCCCCAAAACGACGATATATTTTGTGTAATAAGAATTTTTTTTTTAATTGATTGAAATATTTCTGAAACTTGAACTAGAATCAAACTTAAACAACTGAGCAAAATGCTGTTTGGATCTTTCTCCGAAAAAAATGCATTGTTTTGAAGGGAAAGAAGTTATCTTTTTTTCAGTAAAACAACCATGTCATAGAACAAATTCAAATTTCATTTTATCCATGTTTTCGCGGGAAATATATTCAAAATTTTATGTGGTATTCATGACTTACAAAAATGCAAAAATAATAAAATAAGAACTTCTTGAAAGATATAGTGTAAAGAAGTATTTTTAAGACTGCAGCTTAATTGGTGTCTATTTTTCTACTTTTTTTTGTTCTAACTCTAGGTCTCCGCGGTCTCCAAGAAAGCTTGAACAGGCTTTTTAAAATTGACTTTGTTTGATCAAATAAACGCCAGGGTGATCTGCGAACGGACTATATAATTCCCTTGGGGTACTTCTTTATGATAATATGTCTCCGTGACCGGGGGAACTCCTCTATTGAAGTTTCTGATAGGATCATATAATTATGTACAATAGCTGAATAGATAGTTAAGTTTAAAAAGTTATTGTATGCAAATAGGAAAGAGATTTTGTCCCCAGTTTTTACCCTCACCAGGGTAATGTATATATGGGAAATGGGGTGAGGGATTTAAGGAATTATGCATCTTGGCATCACCGGCATTTTGGAGTAGGTTTTTATAGATTGGACTAGCATAATTTTGGCACAATTAGTCACTACGAGTATAATTTTCATCTTTTTTTCTTAAAAAAAACAAAAAACAACACTGCTAGCATAATTTGCACATTTTGTTATAATTTTGCAGTACAAACTGAATTGTCATTTATTGAACATGCAGCCAATGTTTTTGGTCCGAGATCTGTGTTCCGGGCAAATTTAAGTAACGAAATCCCATTCATGGGACCTGGGTCCAACAGGAAGTGACTCAGGACTCTCCCCACAAGACTCAACGTGCGGACATAACAAGCTCGGTTACCTGAGGTGGCGTCCGCGTGTTGGTTGATTATTTTTTGAGTATTTATACTTGTCAGACAATGAATTAAGGACTCTTAAAGTTTCATGAGGGTAAATGAGTTGCCATTTACTTGTACATGAAACATTTAAGTGTTTTTTTTAAACAAATTTAAAGTAAAAAGGGAGAGGCATAATTTCTGCATTTTGTTTGCTAAAACGAGCTTAATTTACAAAAACTAGCAGAATTATTGGCATAATTTTAGAAATATACGAGCACTGCAAGTAGCATATCATGCTACTTTTGCGAGCACAGCCTATCAAAGCCTATTTTCCAGGGTACCTCCTCCCTCCCCTCCCCTCCCCTCCCCTCCCGCTTACTCGTGGTTATTAAACTTTGTGTGCATAACTCTTTAACACCCACGAAATAAATTCAGTGACATGCTATGAACAATGATTATTTTGTTTTCAACAGATTGGAAGATGGCAGGCATGAAAACATTAATCATTACTTTCGTTATCATGTTCCCAGTCGCGATGATAACAGAGGAAGATGTAAATCATGGAGGTAACATCTAACAACCACGACATCACTGACAAATTTAATTGCCCACCTGCGGATTGTCGCCATTTTATTTCAGCACCCTGTCAAATGTCCTGTCTCTGCTTCATGTACAGAAAGCCGCTTAAAATTTTCATTTGTAAACTTTCCCTAAAACATTATTCCGAGGATTTATTCACCATAATTTTTACATCGTCCATAAAATTTGCATGAGAATTGTTTTCAATTTTTCCTTGGAGTAAGCAGTCATCATAAGAGAAATTGAAGACAATTTACTGATGCAAAATTTTTGGGGGGTAAACAAGATGTTTTACGGGCGATGTAAAAATGGTGAATATGTTAACAACTTCTTTATTATACTTTGTTTTATTATTATTTTTTAATTTTAAACTTCAAAAATGCTCGATCAACATTTGGCAAGATTTCTTTCGATCAATGTCCGTTCATGAATTGCTTCGCGCTATTGTTTTCTTCTCTAATGGATTTGAAATACATTTGCTATACAGTCAATTCTCCCTTAACAAACACCTCTTTAGACGGACAACCCTCTGGTGTTGACCCCTGTCATTGTCCAGTCATTTGACTGTAACTATGCTCTCTATAAGACGGAAACCTCTCAAAGACGGACAACCAACACTTTTGAAACTATCAACGGACAATTGAGAAATGCTTTAGGTAGTGAAAAATACCGCAAAACGGAAATGTAGGTGCACTACATGACAGTACAAATTGCAATTAGGGTAAGCAAAT
>NC_133208.1:8901698-8914198 GCF_958299795.1 Porites lutea | reverse complement strand
AATATACAAGATAAGGAACCGGTGGAAAACGGCGCTAACCGTACAAATAAAATAAGAAGTGATAAAATTCAGAAAAATGGTACAGATGAAATGCCAACAGAATAAAATGCGGTCAGACAGAGGCCAGAAAAGAAAACCTGCCCAAAAATCCACGAAGGGAAAAAATGCGGGCGAAAAATCTGGATAGGAACCAAGCCTCAAGCTCAAAGACGTTTCTTCGGGACTTTACAAGTTAATCGAAATAGGCCGCTCCTAAAATAAACAAAAAAATTAGAAAAACCAAAGAAAGATTGTTTCAGAAGCGGAGATGACGTACACGCGATATTTATACGTAGCCTTGTATACTCCCGGTATGGACAAGACAAGAACTTTATTTATACCACACAGAAAAAAAGACTAACAAAAGACAATGCTGCTTATGTAAGGTACAAGCGTCCTATAGCTAAAAAGCTAATCTAGCTAGGAGGCATTATAGATTAATCAAAAGTATTTAGTAGGTTCTTTCATGGAGGCACAAGTAGAAAACAATGTAAAAAACAAACAAACAAACAAACAAACCAATAAACAAAGAAAATAAAAGAAAAAACGCATATGTACAGAATTGAATCACTGAAAAATTGCGGAACTGGATCGAGAAAATATTGGAACAGAAAAAACTTAACATGAACTAGTGCCCCTGGCCTAACACACAGGTTCTGTGGTATTTAGTGCCGTAAAAATAGTTATTTCTTATTCTTGGCAAGATCATTCGTCATAAATAACATAACTTGCAACATGTAAAACTTTGAATAATAATTTTTCACTGATTTTATCTGCCATTTTAGCGTTGTTATAAGTGCCATCAATTGAATTAGTGTTCATTGCAATTGCCCTATTTTAAAAACTGATTTATTCATTCGTGGACTACCAGTCTCCAAACCATTGCATTGCTATCTCTCATTCAATAGATATAAAACTGAAATAGAATTGGTTCAGTTTGATAATTCAGCGTCAAATCTTGATTTCCAGACATAAACGAGTGTAACACAGAAGAACACAGCTGTGACCTCACTACTTCAGTGTGCCACAACACTATAGGATCCTTTGGATGTGCTTGCGGAAAAGGTTATTCTGAATATGGAAAAGATAACTGTACAGGTAACACTTCATATCCCTTAATTGAAACACTCAGATATTTCGTAGCCACGTCTCTTTCAAATCAATTGTCTCTGTTCCAAAGCGGTTTTTCACTAAATTCGCCTTAAATTTAAGTCGCGTTAATTTCTATAATACCTTTTAGTATCATATATAGAGCATTTATATTATGCCATATAATAAGGCAGGCATATTACTGTAGTAATTCTAACAAGCCATTTTCAACTTCACAGGAGATTCTGTCTTAAAACGAGGCGAAGCGCAAAGCCTTTTAATAAGGAAATAAATTTTAAAAGAGAAAGGTGTAAGAAAGACCTCGTTTTGAAAATGGGGGGTTATTGAAATCCGGAAAATATATAAATATTGAAATATTGCTCGCCTGAAATGGCTATTATTGTAGGCCACGTTGACTTGCCGCGAAAGAAAAACTCAAAATCCGTTTATTCAGTGCCTGACTTTTTTTTGCAGATATAAATGAGTGTGAAGTAGGAAAGCACAACTGTCATGCAAACGCTAATTGCAAAAACATTGAAGGATCCTTTGTGTGCACCTGCAAGCCAGGGTATTTTGGGAATGGAGTTAGCTGCACAGGTAAAAACAGTACCTCGGTCTTCTTTATAATATTTTTCAAATCAAATCCATTTATCTCGCATTAAAGCCAATTTCAGCCACGAGGTAGTATGCTGCCTCGTTCCTAAAATTACAGTTTGTTCTTTTAAGGTGAATAATGAATTTCCAAATGCCCTTGCATACTGCTATTTAATAGTTTGTGATTTGCAGTATCTGTATGCAGTTGTAGCTTTATACATGCTTGAGATCGTTACATTTTTAATGTTTGTCATTATTGTCCTCATACACGATTGTCACGTCCGCTCACGCAGTCACGCTGGGTGAGATAATTGCTTTCAAAAATCAGACCAGTGTTCACAATTCGGTTTTTTGTTCCGCTCCACCTACACAGAGTATGAGTGGAAATGCGTCTTTTCTATTCCACCTTCTGTTGGTAGTTTTTCTTCAGCTGGGAAGTCGTTCTGCATTCTCCAGTATCTTCCTTCCTTAGGTTTCGCAAATATCCTCTGTCTATACACATGATGTTATAATTTCTTCATTTATCACCGCCTCAGTATATAGCAATTATCTTTTTGTTTCTTGTTTGGCCACAAAACGCTCTCCTCTGACCGTTCCCAATCCTAGAAAACATAAATATGTGAATCAGTTTTGATATTTCAGTCCTTCACCTGATTTGTAGACGTAAACGAGTGTATAACAGGAGAGCACAACTGTGACGCTAACGCTAATGTAGTCTGCAATAACACTGAGGATCTTTCGAGTGTACTTGCAAGCCAGTGTATTCTGGGAACAGAGTTAACTGCACGGATGATTATATTTTAGTAGAGAGTTGGATCGTCTTAATGTTAAGGCTATTTAAATATCATTTGCCTCGAGATCACGCGTTTGAGACAGTAGAATCCAAAAGAGACATCTCCAAATGTACAAATAAGAGTTTGAAGTCTGGCCTCATCGACAAAGTGATAGTTGTCGTAATTAGCAATTACAATGAATGAGGTTGAGTAGGATGTAACGAATTAAGCGAAGAGGATGATATCCTCTGCAGTCCTGGGGTGACTCAATCCAGCTTAACCGAAGTAACATCTTATCAATCCACTGAAGGCGTCACTTCTATAAAGGGTAAAAAATAATGGTAAAAGACTAATTACAATTTTGTTAACTAGGAGTAATGACAATACAAAATAGTTATTTCTTATTTTTCGCGGGATCATTCGTCATAAATAACATAACTTGCCACATTTAAAACTTTGAATAATCATTTGTCACTGATTTTATCTGCCATTTTACCGTTGTTATAAGTGCCATCAACTGAATTAGTGTTCCTTGCAATTGCCTTGTTTTAAAAACTGCTTTATTCATTCGTGGACTACAAGTCTCGAAAGCATTGCATTGCTATCTCTCATTCAATAGATAATAAATAGATTTAGCCAGGGCTAAAAGCGAAGCTCCCGTTAATAAATTCATGATTTAAATCAAACAATAAACTTGTAATCCACAGATCAGGGCACATTCATTTGACTTTTGAGGCAAAGGCAAAGTGATTTTAGAGAAAAATAATTTGACAGTCCAAGAGTGAAACAGCTTTTACATCGAGTTATTAAATAGTCTTATTTGTACACCCAAAAATAGCAATCATGTTCGATCACAGTAGATTAGGCCTGGAAAACAAATAGACCTACCTATTCGTGTACTGTATTTGCATTAGCTATTGCATCATAATGTGGCATTCACCAGTCTCTCCAACATTGCTTCGTTTGAGAGACTAATTGGACAACCCCGAAATATAATTTTAAGAAACGCACGCGCCACGATAGTCCTTGGTGGCAGCCACTTTACACGTTGCATTCCTCTGTCTTAAAGAGAGGCCAAAATAAAAAATCAGGCCGGATTTTTTGTGTTCGACAAGTTTAGTTTACTAGTAAATCTTGTCGACGAATCTGGTGGCGTGTAATCTAGCCTTTTAAACATACTTTTTCCCATCACGTCTCAGGTAAACAGTACTATGAGGCCCTTTTTTATCATACAGACCTCGGACAGAATTTGTTCTTTTTTGCCCTATTTAAACCTATAATTCCGCAGTTTTTCACAATTTTGCAAGAGAATTTGCACTCATTCAATATCCACGACGATCAAAGCACGCGCTTCATTTGCACAACAAATTATAGCATTGAATTATAAAACGTTTTCATGAAGAAAATTCTATAATGCCGGGACTTTTCAGTTAGAAAAATCTGGTCCTATGTGATATGTAGGGTAATAATTATGGGCTTTTAATGAAAACGATAAAAAAATTCCCAAAATCACTTTTCGGCCAGCCGGACGGGTCTCACTTTTGACAGGCACCAAATTTGCAGTGCGATTAATAGGGTTACTATTTACGCTTCAACATGATAGATAAACTGTTATGTTTAGGTTTTATTTCCCTTTATTTATTAAACTGTGTATCGTTTTGTTATGTGTAATCTTTATAGTCCGGAAGCCAGGACCCTAAAAGAAGGGTTTCGTACAATGATCGGGTCAGAAAAGGTTTGATAGCGGATTTTGATAAAACAAGACCTGCTGATCAATGTCAGCTAGTTAGTAGAGTTGATTTGTGGTATAGATCACAAGTTAAGCGGCTATTTTAATAGGCCACCCCTTTAAATTCATGGAAACGAGGCTAAGATACAAGACCACTGATAATGCGTAAATTAAACGTTTATTTTGGCCTGAATCTACAAATATCGTTACACCTTTGTAGCACGAATCTTAATCATGTTCAGATTGCTCAAATTGAGGTCACGTGACCGAACACGTGACAGCTGCAGCGTCAAAAATGGTGTTTTAGAGCTTTTACTAGCCTATTTTAACGTCTTCATTACCATAAATGTGTTTATTATTCATAAATATTCTGATATTTTATACTTACTGTTGGTGCATTACACACTTTAAGACAAATTCTAGCTTATTGAAACTGAAACAATAAAAGATTGACAATTTTTCTCCCATTTCCGGGTCAACATGAAAACGAGGCTCATTCCGGTAGCTTCTGTTTACGGCGTTATCTGCAATTGTTTATCAATAGAAACCTCTAATATCGTTACTTCTTAACAAATTATATCCCAATCATGCTCAAACATTGCAACGCAAGGTCACGTGACCAAGCACGTGACCTCAGACAGGCCAAAAATTATATTTCAGTACCTTTGAGTACTAGAAAATGGCTGTTAAATCAACAATAGCTGTTATTGTCCCAGGAAGTCTTGTTCCGTAAATAAGACTGTTATTTATTGTAATTTATGGCTACATGACTTGATTCTACATTTTTTCGGGCCTTTTTGCATTATTGAGTTGTAGCTAAAAGCAGGAGCCGATCTGTTTAAGGCATCTACTATATATTATGCTTTAGTATACTTTAATAATAGACTTTGTGGTTAGAAATTGCGGGTATTCTGTAGTGTGTTAGCTCATTTTTGCAAGTGTCATCGTTACTTTTGTGGGAAACAGCAATGGCCCCAGTTGATTGGTCGAGGTGTTTCATTTGTAAAACTAAGACTCATAAAAAGAGTAAAGATCTTATCAATCTATGCACATTCGAGGCCTTTGAAAGCATCCAAATAGCGGCTGAAAGAAAAGGAGATAGCTCTATGTTACACATTTTAAATGGTGTGAACGGAGACCTCATCGCAGCAGAGGCAAAGTACCATAAGAACTGTTTCACTACTTATGTCAGTAAGAAAACCACGCTTAGCCTGCCCAAAGGAGAAGCCCTAGATTCACCTCACGAAAGGGCTTTTCAAGACCTTGTAATTGATCTAGCTGCTGGTATCGAACAAGGCAGAGCATACGATATGATGTCTCTATTAAGCAAATTTCAGGAAATTCTCACACAAAAAGGCGCTGATAGTCCGGAAAGTTACACCACTCAAAATCTAAAAATACGCTTGCAAAAGCATTTTTCCACTTCGATTGTCTTCCATCAGCCAGCCGACCGCAGTAAATCTGAACTTGTCTATGCAAGTACCGTTAACATTCAAGATGTTCTAAACGCATGGGCTGTATTTCAGAGCCCCGAAAATGGAAACGTAAGCGTCAACAACGGCAATGAAATACCACAGTCAAGTGAAATACGTCATGTGGCAAGCTTAATCAAACAAGAGATAAAGAATTGTACAGGTATTAACACCAAACCACTAAATACTCAAGATGTCAGCATGGAGACCGCCAGACAACTCATCCCGGACTCTCTGTATTTACTAATCAAGCAGCTCGTGGTCTCAGATAAGCGGGCTAGACCCTCTAATGCGTTGAACCAGTCTACCGCAATTGAAGACGAACGACAAATCCTCAGTATCGCACAAGATATCATCCATTGTAATTCCAAGGGACGTGTTAAGCTTCCTAAGCACACCAGCTTAGCTTTATGTGTTCATCATCTGACAACATCTAGGCGGCTTATCGAACTGCTAGACAGAATGGGACATTGCGTTTCCTACGATGAGATGCGTGCAGTGAATACAAGTATTGCAGAGGACGTTCTTGCCAAGGCTGAAGAGTTCGGTACAGTCATACCAACTGTAATAAAGGCTGGTTCGTTTGTACAGATTGCCGCCGACAATAATGATTTAAATGAGGAGACTATCGACGGGAAGAATACTACGCATGCAACCACCATGGTTATTTATCAGAACAGAACCTTTGGTCCAGATTCACCTCCCAACCCAGTAGAACAGAGACTAAAGCGACATTCATTACAGGCAACGGGTACGGTGTACGACATCGAACAGTGTCCAGTTCGAGGAAGACGTCCAGCTGTAACTGATCACATTGGCTCTGTTGACATGAAGTGGTATGATGATTTGAACAATGAAACAGGCACCGCTCGAAAAGCTGATGTCATCTGGACTCTTCTTCGGCTCTGTCCCAAGAAATTTGGAGAAGCTGTCGTTGCAGATGTTTTTGAAAAGCAATCAATTCCAAGTTGGGCAGGATTTAACACCATTCTCTATCCTGAGATGCCTGTAGTGAGCAATATTGGCTACTGTCCAATGATCGATGGATCATCTAATGACTTTTCGACCATATACACAGTGCTGAAACATGCACAGAAGATAAGTGCCGCGATGGGTCAAGCAGACGCCGTGATAACCTTTGACCTTGCCATATATAGCAAGGCAAAGGAAATACAGTGGAGATTTCCTAACGAGTTCTCCAACGTAGTGGTACGCATGGGCGGATTTCATGTTGTTCTGAACTTTCTTTCACTGTTAGGGAAGAAATTCGCTGATTCTGGACTTGATGACCTCTTCATTGAGTCAGGTGTATACGCTGCTGGTTCGACGTCCGCTTTAATGAAAGGGAAATCTTACAACCGAGGAATAAGGGCACACAAGCTCTGTTTAGAAGTGTTCTTCCGTCTCATGTGGGATGCTTTTATTCTCTGGTACGAGTCACGGGATGAAAAGATCCCAGAAGAATCCGTTTTGCACAAGATTGTGGACTGCGTTCGAGCGGTGGGGAGCGACAAAGAGAGCGCACGAGAGAGCGTGAGAAAGATAACAACAGATCTGACGGAAATTACGGATCTATTCGCCATCTTTAAATCAGAGAATCAAGAAAGGTCCAACCTATTTGCATTTTGAGATGAGTATTGCTCTATGGTCACTACCCTTTTACAGTTTCTAAAGGCAGAGAGAACCGGAAATTGGAAGTTGCATCTTTCCAGTACCGCAGCAATGTTACCTCAATTTTTTTGCCATGGACAGGCAGAACTATGCTCGCTACCTACCTGTTTATCTCGCCGATTTGCAGAAACTGGAACTAACTCACCCGGAAGTCTATAAGGAGTTTGCTGAGGGGAATCATTCCATAAGTCGTTCTGGGCAGCCCTTTTCACGAGTGTCCACTGACATGGCCCTGGAGCAGTCGATCAATGCTGACTCGAAATCAAGCGGAGGAGTGATCGGGATATCACAAAGTCCGTCGGCTCTTGAGCGGAGGTTTTTAACAATACACGAGCGAGCATCTATTACATCTGCTTTGAAAGCCATGTTCGGCCTTCAAGATGGGGGGCAAGCATCGCACAAGGAAGCAGCTCCAAGAAGAGTTTGACGAGACGAAGAAGATGTCAAGAAAATGATCAGTTGTTTTTCTTCAGGCTTGATGACAAATCCTTTTAATCTTGATTCGGATGCGCTTCTCAACATTGCTACTGGAGTAGTTCTTCCGGAAGATGTTGCCCAGACCCTTGTTCACAGTACCGAGAAAGGCCGGCAGCAAATGAAAGCCTTCGTCGAGCAGCATATTAATAGCAATGCCGTTGGTGTCTGGGAACCAATACCCAACATGAAGATCAAGACGTTCAGCAGCGCAAATAAAAAAATCCACGTCAAATCCAGCGACAAGCTTGTCACTGTTAACGCGGACAGGGACTTATTTGGCAGGCTCCTTATCGTATCAACACGCGACAGATCTCTCTGAAAGATGTGCTAAGCTTTGAATTGTCTCCAGTACCATATTCACTCGCAAACGCAGATGGGATTCTAAGAAAAGGGACAAAGAGCGTCCTATGCTCTCTTCTGGAGAAAGACGTTAACGTGGTTCAGCAACTAACAGCATTACCTAATCCTACTGTTGTTATCATCGACGGCATGGCTATCATACAAATGTCAAAATCTGCCGGAACAAGTACCTTTGGGGATCTTTCTGAAAAGTACCACAACATCTTCACTGCCCCGCTCTTTCAAACAACTGTGTGCAAGTCCATGTAGTCTTTGACCAATACTGGGAGAACTCCATAAAGGAAGGAGAGCGTGAACGACGAGGAGCATCCGTTGGTCTTGAAGTGCGGATAGGAGGCCCTACCACTCCAGTCCCCAGGCAATGAGGAAAGTACATTTCCAATCCCAAGAATAAGGTAAGGCTTAGATTATTTTAGTTAACAAGTTTTACACTTAAACTAAACTTTCGTTACCAGCAATGTGAATTGGACATCAACATTTTTTGCCTTTGAGTGTAACCATTCATAAGAGATTCCAATTCTCAAATGTGTGCTACATATTTCCAATACCAGGTTAACCTGTGCGATTTCCTGTCGGCTGCGCTCTGCAGAATTGGTGAACACCAGCTTCCCCCACAGACGGAGCTTGTGATCGGGGGTGGCTTCAGAGATGGCGAGAAAGCGGTGACTGTGACAAGAGGTCAGTGCAGAGAGGTCCAGGCACTCCGATCAAATCATGAAGAGGCAGACACCAGGATGATATTGCATGCCAAGTACGCAGCAAGAACAGATAGACGACTTGTTATCCAGTCGCCGGATAATGATGTCCTTATCCTAAGCGTTAGCCACTTTAGAAGTTTGGGATGTCCAGAATTGTGGTTTCGCACCGGATTAAAGGACCGAAAACGAATGATTCCAGTGCATGACATCACCCATGCTTTGGGTGAAAAGCTTTGTAGATCTCTTCCTGGATTCCATGCAATCACGGGCTGTGATTCGACCAGCGTTTTGGCGGGTAGCGGGAAGAAGAAGGCTTGGGATAGTTTTTGTCGTAGTACTGACCACCAGGATAGCGTGTCTCATCTCGGAGAGGAACAAGAATTGAACGTAACCACAGCCGGCAACTGCGAAGCCTTTGTTTGTAGTCTATATACAACATCCAAAAAGACAAGCACCGTAGATGAGCTGCGTTTCTTCATGTTCTGCCAGAAAAAGCAGAAAAACGAAATGCTTCCACCGACGTCTGATTGTCTACTTCAACATCTAAAGCGATCAAACTACCAGGCCTTCGTCTGGAGGCATGCTGTTGAAGCGATGCAAGATCTTGAGTCACGTATAAAATATCACGTATAAAATATCAGAATATTTATGAATAATTAACACATTTATGGTAATGAAGACGTTAAAATAGGCTAGTAAAAGCTCTAAAACACCATTTTTGACGCTGCAGCTGTCACGTGTTCGGTCACGTGACCTCAATTTGAGCAATCTGAACATGATTAAGATTCGTGCTACAAAGGTGTAACGATATTTGTAGATTCAGGTCAAAATAAACGTTTAATTTACGCATTATCAGTGGTCTTGTATCTTAGCCTCGTTTCCATGAATTTAAAGGGGTGGCCTATTAAAATAGCCGCATAACTCGTAACCTATACCACAAATCAACTCTACTAACTAGCTGACATTGATCAGCAGGTCTTGTTCTATCAAAATCCGCTATCAAACCTTTTCTGACCCGATCATTGTACGAAACCCTTCTTTTAGGGTCCTGGCTTCCGGACTATTAAAAGCGAGTGATATTTACGCGCAGCGTTTTGAGTATTCCTCACGCGCATGCGATGTTTATGTTGGACTGGAAACAACCAGTGCAGCGATAAAAATTGCGAGAGAGACTACTGACAATCAATAAAATAAAAATATAATTCGGTGAAACATGTATAGAGACAATAATTTTCATTCACGAAGAGAAGTATTGAGAGTAAACTGTCTCTGAAAATCATGAGTCAGGTAAGCATAAGCTTATTTATGTTTTAAGCCGGCTTCCCGGTGCTGGCTCTTTTTCAAGATGAACTCGAGGCAAGAAAATCGCTCAGAGCTTTCTGTTTACAGCCAAAATCATAACTAAATAATCTTCGGGACCTTTTCTTTGAATTTGCGGTCAAAAAATGTCTAAAGGCTTTTTAAACCTGATACTATTGTAGGTTAGATCATTGCTCGTGTATAAACTTAAGCCGTATAAACCATACGCTCGACTTCAGGAAACCGAAAAAAAAAAAAACACATCAAAGACAATAATTAAAATTGCTCAGGCTTACCAGTCGAGATGCTGCTTCTGAAGGTCATCAAGTGTTCCAGAATCGCTTGAGACTTTCCAACCCTCTTACGCCTCAAGCAAAGGCAAGTGAGTAAGCTCATTTTTGAAAACGATGCCATCCGAAATCGGATTTCCAATGACTTTGACAAACGGTGCATTTGTCAGCAAAAAGCGCAATAAACAAACCAGCCATGAATTACAGGACAATCTTGATAGCAGCTGTATTTCTTTTTGTACACCAAGTAGAAAAAGACAGTTTAAAACATCACAAGATGACACAAAACTCTGTCAGCTCCAGCTATCAGTAAGCAAGTTTCCAGACGCTGCATAAATTTTCCGCATGAACTCACCTGTCAAATTTTGACCAATCAGGACATAAAAATTGGACGTAGAGCGCGATCAACGCGTGACAGTGAGAAAAGTCAGAAGTGATTGCCTCCCCTGCATGTAAATGTAAAAGCCGGTTGAATTTTCGCGTCCGAGGTCAGTTCGAAATCAACGTTTTAAAAGTGCGGCTCATGAACACGGCTTATTTCATATGCATTTTAAAAAAACTGAACTTGAGCCTGCGATAATTAAAAAGTAGCAACTTGTCAGCAGATACCTGCAAAAAACACTCGAACTCAGTGGGTCGATACCTGAGCCCGCGATAGGGTCAGGCGATACTGGTCAGCAGAAACACTATTTTGACAGCTGTCAATTAATCAAAACATGGATGTACAATATCAGGTTGCAGGCTCCCAAACTAGCTAGAAAGTGTGAGATTAAACATTGGTATACCTGTGGTGCGGACAAACGGAAGGTTGGGTGGTCGGGGTACGGTCACGTGATTGCCGAATTTTCTAAGATGGATAGATTTTCTAAGCTATGGGGCTAGGGGCTTCGAATTGAGCCCGTGATCAAATAAAATATCAGCGCAAAACTTTAAACACTAAATGACCTCAATGGACAGACAAATGACGTCATACGCTACGTCATAACCAAATTTTTTCGGATAGATAGTTTACCAAATTTTCTTAACCATAGTGCTCCGGTGCGCGCGCGCGAGGAGCTCCGCTATAAAACTGAAAAAGAACTGATTCAGTTTGATAATTCAGCTTTAAATCTTGATTTCCAGACCTAAACGAGTGTGACGCAGGAGAAGACAACTGTAACGTCACTAGTTCAGTGTGCCAAAACACTATAGGATCCTTCGGATGTGCTTGCAAGGAAGGCTTTTCTAAAAATGGAGAAGATAAATGTACAGGTAACACCGTTCAAATTCCTTAATTGAGACACTCAGATATTTCGTAGCCAAGTCTCTTTCAAATTAATTTCCTCTGTTCCAAAGTGGTTTTCACTAAATTTGCCTTAATTTAAGTCTCGTTAATTTCCATAATACCTTTTACTTTTACTGATCCCAGAGCATTAAGTTTATATAATAAGTGAGGTATATTCTTGTAATTCTAATAGGCCATTTTCGAGTTGACTCGAGCTTCTGTGTTAAAACGAGGCGAAGTGCAAAGCCTTTTAATGTGAAAATTAATTTCAAAGGAGAAAGGTTTGAGGATTGACCTCGTTTTAAAATGAAAATTAATCGCATGGAATGGCTATTATGGTAGGCTATAATAATTGCTATGAAGGAAAAAGGAAGCCAGTTTTAATCATTCAGTGCCTGACTTTTGTTTTGCAGATATAAATGAGTGTGAGGCAGGAAAGTACAACTGTCATGCAAACGCTAATTGCAAAAACACTGAAGGATCCTTTGTTTGCACCTGCAAGCCAGGGTATTTTGGGAATGGAGTTAGCTGCACAGGTAAAAACAGTACCTCGGTCTTCTTTATAATGAATCTTTTTCTAATCAACTCCATTTATCTAAGTTACAAGGTAGTATGTAGCTTCGTCCCTAGCTTAGAACTGCAGTTTGTTCTTTTAAGATGAATAACAAGTGTCGAAATGCCCTTGCTTATTGCTATAGTTTGTGATTTACAGTATCTGTATGCAACTTAAGCCTTATAAATGCTT
>NC_133208.1:8894198-8896698 GCF_958299795.1 Porites lutea | reverse complement strand
CGGAAGGCGTCACTTCTCCCAGAAGAGATAGATAAATAGATAGATAGATAGATAGATAGATAGATAGACAGACAGACAGACAGACAGATAGATAGACAGACAGACAGACAGACAGATAGATAGATAGATAGATAGATAGATAGATAGATAGATAGATAGGTTTAATAAAAGAATCAAATTGTAGCCGGCAGGCTGAACTTCTGAATTATTCACAACACTATAAGAAGGTAAAAAATAATGGTAAAAGACTGATTACAATTTTGTTAACTAGGAGTAATGACAATGCAAAATAGTTATTTCTTATTTTTAGCTAGCCTGTGTACAGACTTCCTCCCTCCCTCAGGAAAAATCGGGAGAGGAGACGTCTGTGAATTGCCGTCCTTAATCGTGTTTCGGTGTGTATTTGCATAAATTATTTTTTTGTTCTTTCGCTGACAGTTGAAAAGGCATATGTAGGTCGAGAAATAGATATGGCGTCTGTGCACAGGCTAGCCGAACATCTTCACTCAATGTCCACCCAAAGATCCAGATATAAGTTCTCTGATTACAGTCAAGCCAGGTCAAGCGTACCTCCCAAGATCCCATTAATGTATTTATTATTCGAAAGTTGAACCGTTGGTACTTGTAGATTTCAGATTCATCTCTGTGTGCATTCTTGCATGCGTAATGAGCCGTGAATTCACACGCGATTCAGTTACGAAATTTCTGCCAGCTCAGTTTCCCTGATTTTCTATGTAAATGTCTTCTAAGACATTTAATCCATTCAAAGATTTTCAATCTGACCAAATGCAGAGAAGTTCTCTTAAAATATTCACTGCTTATTGCGCATACAGGAATGCCGATTTAAATTTGACACCAGTTACGGGAACGACTAACGGATTCATTTTTTCAAATAATCAATTCATTAAGAGAATCTTTTTGGAGTAAGCTTGACCTTCTTTGGCTGTTAACGTTGGATTTTGTATGCCTTCTCTAATATTTACAATACCGACCGATACAGACAGACACACCCGCAACCGGTGCAGCAAACATCGGTGGTCTTAACTTCTCATGCCTTTTCGAGAGAGCCGAAATACAAATACCGGTAAACAAATATGAATGCCTACAAAGGCTGAGCTTTTTCCGCGGAATCTATTCTGAAGTTCATTCACCAATCACAACAACGGAAATTATTTGCGTCATGGCATTAACATTACAACCAATCGGAGGCTGTCCCTAACATTCCGGGAGAACGGGAACACGATTATCGTCGCCGATTCACAGACGTCTCCTCTCCCGATTTTTCCTGAGGGAGTGGGGACGTCTGTACACAAGCTATTTTTTAGCAGGATCATTCGTCATAAATAACATAACTTGCAACATATAAAACTTTAAATAATCATTTGTCACTGATTTCATCTGCCATTTTACCCTTGTTTTAAGTGCCATTAACTGAATTAGTGTTCCTTGCAATTGCCTTGTTTTAAAAACTGATTTATTCATTCGTGGACTACCAGTCTAGAAAGCATTGCATTGCTATCTCTTATTCAATAGATATAAAACTGAAATGGAACAGATTCAGTTTTATAATTCAGCATTAAATCTTGATTTCCAGACATAAACGAGTGTTACACAGGAAAAGACAACTGTGACATCACTAGTTCAGTGTGCCATAACACTATAGGATCCTTCGGGTGTGTTTGCAAGGAAGGTTATTCTGAAAATGGAGAAGATAAATGTACAGGTAACACCGTTCAAATCCCTTAATTGAAACACTCAGATATTTCGTAGCCACGTCTCTTTCAAATTAATTTCCTCTGTTCCAAAGTGGTTTTTCACTTAATTCACCTTAATTTAAGTCTCGTTAATTTCCATAATACCTTTTACTATTGTTGTGAAGTATTTTGAATGTTATTTTTAAGACGGATTTACCTTGTGTTTTAAGTTTAGTTTTTGTTTCATTAAGTCTTGTTTTTGTCCACGTACTGCTTTCCTGTTTTGATCTTTTGTTTTTACTTGTATTTGAAGTTATGCTTAGCTCGCGAATTTACTTATTGCCATATTAGGAATGTTACAGGTGGTCGTGTTTGTGGTGTCAGAACTGACCTTCGTTATTTGGTACTTATCAGTTGCGGCTATGCGTAGGCTAGTCTATTCCCTGACAATACAAACCTGTTGCAATGCTAGCGATAAAAAATACAATAGAAACTCTTCCGGCCAGCTAACCCAAACACGTCCAGCTTTTGCTATTAAAACCGCTACTATACTTGAACTAGGCTTTAGAGATGTAGGAGAAGTAGAGTAAGCAGAAGTTGTAAGAAGTTTAAGAAGAATAAAGGCCAAGATGTAAATCAGATTCCTGGTACCTCGTCGTGTAGCGAGCGAGTTGCTCGAACACACCCCCACACTATTACTGATCTCAAAGCATTAAGTTCCTTTAATAAGTCAGGTATATTGTAATTCTAATACGCCATTTTCGAGTTGACTCGAGCTTCTGTCTTGAAACGAGGCGAAGTGCGAG
>NC_133208.1:8869198-8886698 GCF_958299795.1 Porites lutea | reverse complement strand
TCGTACCCAATCCTAGAAAATAAAAGGTTAAGTAAATCTGTTTTGATGATTTAGTCCTGCATCTGATTTGCAGACGTAAACGAGTGTATAACAGACAAGCACAACTGTGACGCTAACGCTAATGCAGACTGCAATAACACTGAAGGATCTTTCGAGTGTATTTGCAAGCCAGGATATTCTGGGAACGGAGTTAACTGCACAGGTGATTATATTTCAGTAAAGACCTGGATCGTCTAAATGTTAAGGCTATTAATTCAGTATTATTTTGTCTCGAGTTTACGCGTTTGAGTCCCTGAGTAGAATCCAAAACTGACATTTCCAAATGTACAAATAAGAGTTTGAAGTCAAGCCTTTGATCGACGAAGTGATCGTTGTCATAATTACTGCGTTCGAGGTACGAGAACGCAACCCCTAATTTGTGTTGGGTGTCCTGTACAATTAATAAGGGAGGTTTTTTCGAGATTGCATTCGTCGTCGTCATCGTCGTCGACACACATTTGCCTCGCTTTGAGGCGCTTGCTTACGTTTTGCCTCACTTTGACGCGTTAACTCACGTGGTGATTCGTGTGTCTTTCAAACGTTTGCTGAGGTCTGCTATTCTGTCTTCGTAAATCGTTCATCTTTTAAAAGTGTGCTGAATCTTTGTAAAGTGTTCATATTTAAGAGTTTGCTGAAGGTCTACTCTCGATCCGTGTTTAATAAATCTTCCAAAGCGTTCATCTTTCAAAAGAGTGTGAGCACTGAAAGTTTACACCCTGTGAAAGTGGGGCAAGTCGTAAACTCTCTCCTGTCTCGCATTGTAGTAGCCTTGGTGGTTCGAAGAAAGCAGGCAAGCGAATTTGTGCTGATCCGAGGATATACTATTATAAACAGCTTAATACACTGATGGTTATGCCTATCATATAAAGTGCTGAGACTAAAACTGACTAAACAGTGTTTGTATGATTTATCAGGCGCTATTATGGAGAGCGCTCTTTTTTGTACACGCTCACTTAGACAGTCGGGTAGGTTATGGTGGAAAATGGGCGAGCAATATTCTAGTACGGGTCTTATTACTGTACAGTGGAAATCAAAAATATCTTTACAGCTCAAGCTGAACCAAAAAAATACAAACGCTTATTTGCTTTGTTAATAGTTTCATTTAGCATTCACCAAATCAGTGGATAGCAATTTTCGCGCGTTCTGATTGGCTCCCGTAACTAGGAATATCCTTGGATATTCACTGTTTCATTTGTTCATGATGAGATTCTGCTTCTCGTTTCGCGACAGTTTCGAAAGATGAAATTTTAGCGGTAAATGAGGCAGCTGCACCAACACATACCAAGAAAGGGAAAAAATTTGGCTTGTCGGTGTTTACTGGTCGCTAGAAAAGAATTTTCTTACTGAATTTGGAACAAAATCATAACAAATGATCCCCGAAACACTGTAACCTGAAACGTAAACAAACTCGAACTAAGTGATTTTTATCCAACTGATTTGGTAAATACTAAAACAACTATCCCCCTCAGGGTCGGTTCATAGCGCTAGAAATATACCTGCCTGACATCCGGACATCCTGCCTGAGTCTACAAGGAATGGACATGATAATAATAATAATAATAATAATAATAATAATAATAATAATAATAATAATAATAATAATAATAATAATAAAACTTATATAGCGCCGATATCAATATTGCCATTTTCATCAGCGCTTAAAAATAAAAATATTTCAAAAAAAATTACTAGGACTGCATAAAGTTTACAAAGTGCATGAACCTACTAAAAGGAGTTAAAACAATTATGTCAACACTTAAATTATAAAAATTACCTAGACTACTTAAATGGTAAAAAAACTGCTTAAAATCCACTAAAAACGAGATTAAAAAAGCGCATAAAATTACAAAAAAGCTTTCTGAAATAAAAATGTCTTGAGTGTCTTTTGAAAAGATGCTACTGAGGGGTTACTCCTAATCGCATAGGGCCATAAATTCCATAGTTGAGGAGCAGCAGCAGCAAAAGATCGATCTCCTAACGTTGCTCAAGTCTTGATTTCACAGGGTTTAGTAGCAGTCCATCACAATCAGAGAGTAAATTGTATTTACATGCTTGTTTAAGATTAATAAGCTCCTGGAGATAAAAAGGTGCTAAGCCAGTGATAGCCTCTTACGTTAACAGTAGCAACTTAAAAAAAAGTCAATTTTGAATTTAACGGGCATTATACAGCAACTGTCTTGCGTGGCAGTATTTAAATTCCTGGAAAATTAACCTAGCGGCAGCATTTTGGATCCTCTGTAGCTTATTAAGCTGGTAGGCTGGCAGGCCACAGAGCAGGCTGTTACAATAGTCGACGCGACAGTGTTATACCTAAAAGTTTGGCACTATTATAACAGCTATTAGTTCCTTGTCGTCGACCACAACAGGGCTGAAGACGTGTTTGTTATTTTCAAAGTCGATGATCATCTCCTTGCATTTGTCAGGGTTTAGTTGCATGCATTGCTCACGTGACCAGTCCTCGACGGCACTAACTGCGCTTTCATGAGAGGACACAGAGGCTTTTTACTGGAAGTACAATCCCACGCAGGGATGTTTTCTCCGCTGGCAGCTAATCCGACTTAATCCCATTTAATATGTCGCGCTCCTCGAAAGTGCGAAAATTTTCTTGTCGTGTATTAGATTTCAGATACATTTTCTTAATCTTCATTTCGCGCCAGAATAAATTAGTTTGCGCGCAAAGCGCTCCTGAAAAAATCACAAGATTTGTCCCACTTCGAGTCCACCTTCTGGAGATACGCCGGCTTGGTAGCTAGAATACATTGCCGAGGCGAAGATCTGGCATTTTTTCCTCCTCGTCGTATTTTCTCCACGACAAATGTTTATATTTGTGGTGAGAATGCAGCGCATATCGGTGGATTTCACTTCATGCGGCTTGCTACTTCTGAAAGAAGAGTGCCGGATTTCATCGTTTTGTCCATGTTTACTAGTGTTGGCGAATATAAGGTAAATGAACCGACAACTGTAAGGTAAGAATTGAAGTTTAAAATTTGTTACTCGGCGAAAAATCGTGGAATTGGAATTCGTGAAAACCGTGGGTATTACCTCTGTTACCTAATGTCATGCGATGACTCCTCGCTTTTTCGATGCGTAACACGGATACAAGAGATAAATTTCTTTCGCAAAGTGAAGTATAATTTACTTAACGAGACCATTTGACGAATATTTCTGGTTATATGCCTTATTTATATTTGCTTGGCTTATTCAGGCTACATGCCAGGAGTTTGATGACAATGTTTGTGTGCTATAATTATGCTGATAAGTTTTTGCACCTTTATATTGAAACTCATGTAAGCCAAATGTTTCTATAACCTCTAGCAAAACACTCTTCTATTGTGGAGGAACTTTTAACGTCTTTCGGGGGCCCAATATGGTGTCAAATTTTTAGGGGGAACAAAGCTTGATTTTTGGCCAAACAGACTATAGCTTTTTTGTCTCTGAAGAGAGCGCGAGGCAAACGTCCGTCACAGAGCGCAGTGTAACCCAGTGATTCTTTAGGTAGAGCTAACAAACATAGGCTGCACTTTAGGTGGCACACCCATGGGTGCGGTGTGACCCAGTGATTCTTTAGGCAGAGCTAACAAACATAGGCTGCACTTTAGGTGGCACACCCATGGGTGCAGTGTAACCCAGTGATTCTTTAGGCAGAGCTAACAAACATAGGCTGCACTTTAGGTGGCACACCCATGGGTGCAGTGTAACCCAGTGATTCTTTAGGTAGAGCTAATAAACATAGGCTGCACTTTAGGTGGCACACCCATGGGTGCAGTGTAACCCAGTGATTCTTTAGGTAGAGCTAACAAACATAGGCTGCACTTTAGGTGGCACACCCATGGGTGCAGTGTAACCCAGTGATTATTTTAGGTAGAGCTTACAAACATAAACTATACAGGTGTACATCAGATGGCAACAAGTTTTCCAGTTAAAACTTTGTCATAAAGTGCTACACCGTGGCACTTAGACAATTTCTTTATCGCGCGCTTGATACATTGTTTTGACGCACAATTGATAGTCAGGAGAAGTCGTATTGTCTAAAATCATAGCAAAAGACAAATTTACACACATCACAGAGGTAAGGTAAGGTAATACACGGTATTTCTCTTAGGTATATTTACATTCAAGTATAGAAATATAACCAGATAAAAACTAAAATAATAACGATATAACAATAAAAAGCCTGCTTCACATTTAGGCCTTGTGTAAAGATACATATATCTAAATTAAGGTTTTTTAATTTTCCTTTCAAAAAATTATTGCCGCACCTTCAGAGACAAGCTGTTCTACAACACTCTTCCGTTATAAGAAAGGCTTCTCTTTTAAAATTCAGTGCGGGGTTGTGGAACAGCGAGCTTGTTTGTATTCATGCATTTTCTGTTAGGTTATAAGCGATTAAATCGCATGCAGCGACGAACAAAACGCGAGGCCGTCAGATATTCTAGAACCGTGTTATTTACAGTGCTGTGAATTATTATTGCTTAACTAGCTAACTACGCGCTGATGGAAATAAATTTCGCCCCTTTAAATTTCGAAACAATTCACTGGTACTGTATAGTCATAATTGGAACGGAAAGTTAGCACGCGAGCAGGGCGATTCTGCTGTAGTTTCTGCAATGTAGAAGATATTACGGCAATGAGGCTCCCGAGGTCCGTTCCCGAAATCACAACTACATGTACAGTTGTAGTATGAAATGAATTCTGCGTGCAGACGTCTCCTTTTCCAGGTTAGGTTAAATAAACCAAAGGTTTGTTTGACAAAGCTCCCGCGAGACGGTTTTTTGGTGATTTTATTAATTTTTCCGATCCATTTTTTGTTTCATCTCTATTTTCGCGGCTTTTGCGATACAAACTAAATTCATTTTTAGTTGTGATGGCATTACAGTGCTTAATCATGACGGCTTTGGAAGAAACTGAATATATTGCGCTTCGCGATTTCCCAAAATTGCTGCGAGAATTAAAATATATTTTCTTCCAGAAAAGCGTTTTCACGCTTCTTTCTCTAGTCAATTATCTCGTTTTCTAAAGGTCCTTGAGGACTGAATATGACAATATTTTATTACCTACAACCGATAAACCTGATTTATTTTGACCACATCGAAACAAAACTGGAAGAAGAAAAACTTTTTATTTTTGCTGGCTTCGGCCTGCCGACGCGATCGTGTCTGGTTTGCTTTCATATGATGACATTTTCCTGACAGAAGGGTGTCGGGAAAAACACCTCGCGCTGATCATACGTGACAAAATCCGCCGCGCCTAAGCTAATGAAGAAAAGTCTCCTGGAAGGCTCCATACAATTCCTTATAACAAAATTATAAGGAATTTTATGGAGCCTTCCTGGATACTTACAGTGCAAGCCCTTTGTGTCTCCTCATGAATGCCACACTGTGCACCTCGCGGGACTAACTTATCAATAGTAGAGAGATTAAGCATCGCGTTTACGGCAAACGGCAAACTTGAGATTCAATTTGAGAAACTTTTGAAATGAGGAATGAGCAGATAAAAGCAGCTTAAACCAATTCTAATGGATAAAATTGGCCTGAATCTACCGATTTTCGCGTAGTTGTAATGAACAGAAAACGACTAGTGAAGGGGAAACTTGCTTACGTTTGCTGTTTGCCGTAAACGCGATGCTTAATCTCTCTGGTAAGTATCATCAACGTACAAAATGTGCTTCTATGTGTCCACACTTAAAACCCCTGAGGAATAAAGATGGGCCTAGTTTGGTTCCTTGAGGCACACCAGCGGGCACAGGGCCACATTCATAAAAACAGTCTCTAGACAACTTTACGCGTTGTTGTCTATGCGTTAAGAAGTCGGCCACCCAGAGGGTAACAGCGCGAGGAAAATATAGGCCGAAAACTTTGCGCACAAGTAGGGTGTGGTTGCTGAGATCGAAGGCCTTCCTGTAATCAAACGGGACGACTCTCACAGCAGCCCCAGACCGGTCGGTGGCTTGCAGCCAGGTACATGTAGCATGTAAGTAAGGGCGTGTAGGGTAGAGGACGCTGGGATGTAACCATACTGATTTGGACCAATCACCTCCAGAACCGCAGGGCCGAAATGGAGAGCGACGACAAAGTCCTGTGCAAGTTTAGATATTTCGGAGGTTAGGGAGGTATTTGTTGATGTCGATAACAGGTTTTAGCTTGGGGACAGGCACCATCTTCCAGGATAACGGGCGTCTCGTTACTGCTGTTTTGGACAGCTGTAACTTGGCAAGCAAGGATGCCTGCCTACGCCTTTACCATACTACCCCATCTAGTCCTGCTGCCTTCATAGGGATAAGCCTTTTTAAAGCGGATAAAACGGCGGGTTCGGATAGGGTCAGCGGTGACAAATTGTCACTGTGTGACGTGAGGAATTCAAGCCTTTGGAAGGACTCTATAGGTTGTAGGAATCCTGAGTTGATTTGGCTGCCAATCTCTTGGTCGGACAGAAGAGCGGAACCTCGACCTATAAGTTGGCGAACAAAAGGGTCTGAGCCAGGAGCGAGAGCCATGTCAGCGATCCACTTGACCGCACCCCACCACTAGCTAGGCTTGGTTTCCTTTAGGTGGTTCACTTTTGAAGTGTAGTAGTTGCTACGGAGAACTATCCCTCTGTTTAAAGGAAGGGCCAAAATGGAAATTCCGGCCGGATTTTTTGCGTTCGCCACCAGATTTCTTTGCAAAATCTTGCCAGCAAACCTCCTTAACGTGTACTAACCAGGCTTTTATACTTTTTACATACTATATCACTTCTAAAAGTAAACAGTAGTTTTAGGCGCCGAATTTATTCAGACCATACTCGGTAATTATTGGGAGTTTCAAGAAACGGCCCTTTGAGAGAAACAATCAGCATTTTGGCGTTGGCTTTGAGTGATTACCGGAAAGCATATGATATCATACCACATAGCTGGATTGTCAAGTGTTGAAAAAGTTTTATTATTATTAATGGTATACAGACATAGAAGTAGAGTTATCATCATCAGGCGAGAGGTTGGAAGTCATTAATTAGAGGAAGAGGTATTTTCCAGGGCTACTTGTTTTGTGCATAATTTCATTAACATTTGTGCTGAGAAAATTAACAACAGGTTATGATCTTGCGAACGATTTAAGGTTAAATATCTTTCTTAAGGACGAATTAAAATCGTTTGGGAAAAGTGAAGACCAAATAGATTCGTTGGTGCAAACTGTACAGTTGCTTAGTGAGGACATTAGAGTGGAATTTGTATTGAAAAAGTGTAGTGTGTTGAGTAGTGATAGAGGGATGAAATTAAGCCCCTAACCCTAACCCCGTTGGGGTCGAGTAAGTGTCGAGTAAGGTTGAGGTAAATCATAGATATGCATAAGGTTCGAGTCCATGACGTTACCCATTGTTTTAACCTAGGGAAAAAGTGGGTTGCTCCATACTAATAAGTGTCTTCCTCCATATCTAATAAGCGTTCCTCTTATACAATAGGGACAGGCGTTTCTAGAATTACCCGGTAAGTAACTTGAGCCCGGTTTGCCGGAACGGCCTATTAAAAGAAGAGAAACAAGAAAAGCGATCACCTAGCAACACGAGAAACGGCTTATGTTTTCTATTATAATTTAAGCGTTAAAAATCGGATATAGGAACAAAACACACACACAGAAAGTGGAGCTGAGAACTCTTTATTTCAGTTTGGACGAGCTATTACAAAACCGCTAAGTCTCCGCGCTTGGTGTAACTCATTTTTGTTGGTGTTCCGCAACTTACAAGAAGTATATCAACTTTACCACCTGTGATGTTGCTAGGGAAGGAAGTAAAGCCTTCCACTGTTACCAAAGACTTGGGTGTACACATTGATTGTCACCTTAACTACAATGAACATATTGCAAAGACTGTTTCAACCTGTACTTACATGCTAAGTCGCGTTAATAGGATAAAACATCTTCTGGACAGTAAAACTCTTGTCTTCTTGATGAACGCTTTTATATTTAGTAGGTTATATTATTGCTCCACGGTTTGGAGCAACACGACTAAAGAAAACATTAAGAAACTTCAATTAATCCAAAATTTCGCATGTAGAATCGTTTTAGGCCTAAAGAAATACGATCATATCACGGAAGGCCTGAAATCTCTAAATTGGCTTAATGTGAATGACAGACTGCTTGTAAACGACTTATCAATGGTTCATAAGTGTATTTATGGCCTGATACCAAACTATCTTACTGGAAAATTTATTCAGCGTTCGAAGATTCACGGCAGAAACACTAGAGGCAGTGGAGAGTTAGACCTTCCAATTTGTAGATTAAAAACAGGGCAACGATCATTTACTTTTCGGGGTGCAAAGTTGTATAACAACCTCCCAAACGAGATTAAGCAAACTTCCGATCTTAAAAAGTTTAAGGCTAAAGTCTGTAAATATTTGTTAAATTTGTAACTTTTAGTTTTTAGCATATTAGGATATATTCATGTAATTAGTTGTTAGTATTGACGGCGGAAGAGTCCTGGACAGGGAGCTGTTCAAATAAAGTATGTATGTATGTATGTATGTATGTATGGTCTTGATCTTTTCACGAGCCGTCAGTCAGTTAATTATATGCGAGTTAAAAAGCCGGCATTTGCATACAAAAACGGCTTGGAAACTAAAATTTGATAGCATTTTGTTTTGAATGAGGGTATGGGCATGATTTTCAGTTGAACATGCCTAGCGAGCGTAAAAATTGCATTCAGTCTGAGGATTAATGAGAGAGGGAAAATTTTATATATTTAGGCATGACAAAATTCAGGGGAACATTGGTACTTAGAAATTACGTGTCATAGGCATGGAAAAAATGGGTTCATGCCCTCGCAGCCCAAAATTGACTTAGCTAAACTTAGGTCCCAGATCTCTCGCCGGGTTGATAATTCATTCCCAGTTTTTGCTCGTCTGGTTTGGCATGCCGGGCATGCAGATCGTGCAGCCAGTTGGGTTTGCCATGCTCGGCATGCCGGGTATGAAATTGGCATGCCCAGCGTGACTGATTTTGATGTTCGCTCCAGCATCATATCCTGAGAATCACATAATCGCCAAATATATCTTAGGGAGCTTGAAGCTACAGGTTTCATGCCTGGCAATAAATGCAGATTATAACAAAAAAAGTTATGTTTGTCACAATGTATGTCACGGGATCGACTGGCAAAACTGAAGACAGAAGCCTGGATTTATAAATAAAAAGCACAACAAAACAACATTATTCATGCATAAAATAGAATACTTCACTTGCAATTACAGATCAATTAATCCTTTTATTTCAAAGCGATACTGATATTTCTGGGTCCAGATTTTAAATTTGATCGCGGAAAAGCGTTTTAAACAATAAGATAACAAATCTTCTCCGTCAGTATATGTTTCTCGGTCAACAGCATTAAAAGACTGGTGAAAATTAAGCTTACCAGGACGTTCAAGTCAGTACGAGAGTACGACGTTAATACTGCAAAGACGTTCTGATTTGGTGAGTTTGGACTGCCTTCTCAGAGAGATTTTGCTTAGGTTTTCAGTGCGCTTCTTGTCGGCTATGCGAATTTTGCAAACTGTTTTACTCCTTGCTGACGATAGTCCTTTCAGCAGCGTCATCTGCTCCATCCGAAGATACCCCGAGCTCGCACGAAATCGGCCGAATTTCCGCAGAAGTGTTTTCGGATGACGATGAATTTAGTTTGTTGTAGCGTGGCAGTTGTGGCGTCACGATGTCGTCATGTCTCTTCGCACTTGTTTGTCTTTTTTTTTTCTTGCGGTGCATGGTTGAGATGTTGGTGAAAGCTGGACAAGAAATGGATTCTGCGAGAGACTGTAAGTACAAATTTAGTATTAATTTGGTAAAGAAAAAGCCTGAATATCGAAAAAATCCAGTGAATTATCCTTTTGGCATTCAGTTTATCTTGCTGTTCAGCATGCCTAAGAACTCTCAGGCATAAGTGGTTTTCAACTCGTTCACTTCGGATTGTTTCTGTTTCTACGTCTTGTAATCTTCTTCTGCTGTTAAGAAGACTAGAGGAAACTTCAAAAATATAGAAACCAATCACTTTTGGAGACAAAATAAAATATCCGTAAATCAAATGCCAAAATCAGATTTGGATTTCGCTTTAAAAAAATGAACATGCTGCAGGTGTCAATGCAAAGTTGTAAACAACTCAATAAGCAGTCTGTGAATGTGCGTTTAGGTCCACAAAACTAATTTTTCTTTTGGATGTCTTATCCAAGCAACCACTTATGCCTTACATTGCTTGTCTACGAGTGTACTACAAAATGCTTTACTACAGTAAGCCTTTGAGAGGCGATTCTAATAAATTTATAGGACGCTAAAATGCAAAAAATTCTAAGCTTAAATAACCTGGCTGGGTCCGATTTCTGAATTACAAAATGTTCACGTTTGCCGGCTCTTCTTTAAATAAACATAGTTTTTGAAATGACTTTGTACTATTTTAACCCGAAAATTATGATTGGATTATAAAGCTTTTAAAACGGACGGAAACTAAGCTAATAAACATGTTCAACGTAAAAAACTAAAATTTAGTCGCTTTTTCAACTTGGCTACCTTTACGCAAAAACAAAAGCAAGCAATGAGGCTTTTATTCGACATATTTTCTGAGAATTTTATCTGATCAATTTAATGTCTCTAGCATTATTTTCGTATAGGAATTTTCCTAATTATTTGAGCTTTTAATTTAATAATTTTGATACTTTATAAACTTCTCTTTTTATAGCTTCACTTTTTTTATACACCGATTAAGAAACAAATTCGCTCTCGTTAAATCCTATTTTATGACCTATTTATTAGAACTCTAGGTAACATGCAAAATGATGTAACAGGACAGGCTTTAACCTTTGGTCCTAATGTATTTTTTCTTCACAACCCCCAATAATCAGTTGACGGGCCATGAGAGAATATCGCCACAAAGATGCGAAAAAGTTTTCGATGAGTTTCCTTTACATATTCCTGCTTTATATGGGTCTACACCTTCCCTGCTTAAAAATGAAACTGTTTTTCGAGTGTCAGTCAAACTCGGGATAATCTTGACTTGCAAACCCAAATGCAAAGGTTTATTTCGCAGTAGAAGAGCGTGTAAACATCATCGAACAACGCAATGTAAATTGGCTAATGTGAAACCACGTTTCTTTCACTTTATTTACCATGCATTTATCTCAATTGCACACTCTTGTGACATTAGCCTCAGACAATTAGTTGCGACCTTTAACAGACTCAACAAGCCAGTAGTATGAAAATATCTTAAGAGAAGCTGAGCTCTACACGTTCTATTTCATTTTTTCATATTGCTCTTGCTTGTGTTAACATTCCATTTTTTTTTTGTTACAGGTAACTTCCAGACATGACGAGGAGATAATTACTTTTCTAGAGAGCAATTCTTTGATACTGTCAGTTATTACTGACTTATTTTGAGTTAAAAACAAAGAACACAGACTCTGGTAATGACACATAAACAATAATCCCTGGCAAGCCTACAAAACAAGAAAGAGGAACTCAGACTCCTTATCAAAATATGAAACAAGACAAAAACAGCTTTTCTACCTTAGGGAAAATTGCGTTAGAGAGATTTGCAACGTTATATTCAAGCACATTGCATTGTCGAACATCATAATTTACTGAATAATGGACAGTGATTTTGGAGCTTAGCTCAGTTTGTAATGTAATGAACGTTGAAAGATCTTCTATAACCTTGTATTTTTAAAAGCTTTCAAAGAAAACATAGATGCATTTTATTATGCAAAGAAAATAGTCTCTGTCTCTATTTTTAATGATTTCAGTCAATTCCATTTTATTCGCAACGTGAAATGGGAATCCTATTAAAGACTCATTAAAAGGGGTGAGGCCGTTTTTACAATCCCCCAACAGATCATCTCCACGATGACGCTGTTTTATTACTACGGCAGAATCCCTCAGGGTTTTACTTTCTTGTGAAAATTAGAGCTTTTGTTATTTAAACTTCGCTGGGACAACCAAATCTATAAAAATGAGAGGAATAGCAATGACGTCATCGTGTGAATGACCTATAAACCGTACATCAAACGATAAGTACTGTGATTTGTTTAGTTTTTTTTTTTGGCCAGGCTTAAAATATCTGTAGATTCAAGGAATTATAACCTGTGCGTTGAGAGCATGCCAGAGACCGATTTTGGCATGCCCGGCATGACCCAGATTATGGCACGCCCGGCAAGCCAGAGAATTTGGCATGCCGGGCATGCCAGGAAATTTGGCATGCCCGGCATGTCGGAGATTTTGCTGGGTATGAGTTACTTATTACTAGAACCTAGGCTTCTCGCGGCCTGGGTGAGAAGGTCACGGAACCTCAAATTATGCTTACAGGGCATGCGAAATTCTGTTGCATGCCAATTTCAATGCAAAACCACTCTGAGGCCACCCCCTCTATTACCAGTGAGCAAATCATTGACGATAGGCATGGGAAAAATCCTTGCATGCTAACCAATATTGAAAACGTAGCAGAAATGTCCTCAATTGCTTAGTCATGCCCTAGGGGAGGCTTTAAAATACAGAATTTCCTGACATGAATGAGGGAATTTTCCGTAAACAGCATGTGATCATGCCGGCTAGGACGTATTGCCTCCGTATTGCCCTTTTTTTACAGCTAGCTAGGCTCATTTTTAGGTTCCATGGCCTGAAATGACGAAAAATTCATGCCCTAAATGTAAAAAGTCCAAAAACGTCCTCGAAATTTTAGTTTCCAAGCCGTTCAAAACGGCTCCACAGTAAAAACCCCAAGGGAGAACCTTGACTTGTTATTATCATAAATTATCATGACTAAACATAGGATATAAACAAAACTCAAGCACAAAATTCAGGTATTCTATCTCAAGGAGACGATTAACTCTCAGCGCTTGGTGAGCTTATGGTCTTGTCATTTTCACGCGCCGTTAGTCAGTTAATTATGCGACTTAACAAGCCGACATTTGCATACAAACTGGCTCAGTTCTACAGTAAAAAACCCAAGAGAGAACCTTAACATATTATTATAAAAACAAAAACGAAAAAAACAAAAAAACAAACAGTTAATAACTTAACGACGAAATGTGGTGGTGATGGTGGTGGTGGTGGTGGTGGAGGAGGAAAGCAATAGAAATGTGGTTTCATTGCTTGCCAAACCTATATAAACGCGCAACATTCTACCTTTTTCTCAGTCTACATTCTGTTGTTAACATGAGTTGGTTGTGTTCCGTTTGCGAAAAATCGTTTAGTAGAAAGGATAGCATGCAAAGGCACGCGATGTCTAAACACAGCAATGCTGGTGTCAACCCATTTCAAACAGTTCCCTGATGTCTTCACAGAAATGTCAGCGGTTTCGCTTGGGTAGTAGTTTTTAGATCAATCAGCAGATAATCAAAAGGTCTTTTTACAGCCTCTTCGTACTGATTTGATAAGAAATAAGTTTGCCTGGGATACAGTCAAGTTTTGCAGTTTGTCTCGTGGAATCTTGAATAGCAGCAAATACATGTAATGACATGTTTAGGCTTATGCTGCGACTTCCCTTCCCCTGATGAAATAGATTCTGCACGATATAAAGGCCGATACACACGAGGGGTTTTGCTCCCGGGGCATGCCCCAGGCTCATTTTGCACGTGTCAGTACATATGAAGGAGCGTGATCAAGTTCGCTCAATTTGCCCAGGGAGCTTGCTCGCAAATTTCTATCTGGTTAAATATCGTGGAGCATTTTGCGGGGTGAAAATTCTGTTCCCGAGGATGAAGTATACCCATGAAATCGTTGGTACACACGGAGGAGCTTTGCACCCAGAGTGTGCCCCTGGAACATGCTCCGAGAGCAAAATCCCTCGAGTGTATAGGCCTTAAATCTCGCTGAGATTTCGATGATAAGAACCACACGAGTAAAGAGGTTCACAATTCGCTTGTCTTTACTGGCGTCAATCATCTGGTCCTCAAACACGATCAGATTCTGTTTTTTCACATCAAAATAGGAATCCTGCTCCAAAGCCGTAGGAATTCCCTTGATGAATTCAATGTGTAGCATGGCGACTAGCATTTCTGTATACGCAGGCTGCCATTGTGAATAACACCAAACGATCCTCTCTGGGGGAAGGTAAATTGCCTCTGAAGCTTGATTTAATAGAGATAGAACCCAGGCCGCTTTTCCGGACTAGGTCATTCCAGCAGTCATGGGGGTGAAAGGATGCTCAAAGCGAAACCGCTGACATTTCTGTGAAGACATCGGAACTGTTTGAAATGAGGTGAGACCAGCATTGCGGTGTTTAGACATCGCGTGCCTTTGCATGCTATCCTTTCTACTAAACGATTTTTCGCAAACAGAAAACAACCAACGTACTCATGTCAACTCCTCAGGAGCAGAATGTAGACTGAGAAAAAGGTAGAATGTTGCAAAGGTAGAATATTTGTAGTGAGAATGCACTGCATATCAGTGGATTTTACTTCATGCGGCTTGGTACTTATGAAAGAAGAGTGCCCAATTCGCTTTGTTCGCCTTTAATTCGTTGTCGAATGCAAGGTAAAAGAACGGACTATTGTAAGGTAAGAATTGAATTTTTACATTTGTTTCCCGGCGAAAATAGTACACAGATTTCGTGAAACCCGTGAGTATTACCTCTGTTTAATATGTACCTAACGTGATGACTCGTCACTTTTTCGATGGGCGACGCGGAGACAAACAACAATTTATTTCGCAATTTAAGTATAATTTACTATCGAGACCATTTGAGGACGATTTTCCAGTTCGTTATATGCTTCATTACTTGGCGGCTTATTTCGGCTACGTGTGAGGAGTTAGATGACAACGTTTGTGTGCTTAATGATTAGGCTGATAATTTCTTGCACCTTTGTAGTGAAACACATGAAAGCCATACTAGTTTAACCTTAGAAAAAAACTCTCCTATTATGGAGAAACTTTTCCTGATGGTTTCACTAAAATCTACTACACTGCATTTGCTCTATGCAACCTCGTGGAAATAGCCTGATGGTTACACTAAAATCTAATATGTACTGCATTTCGGCTTTCTGTAATCTCGTGGGTAGAACAAACCTGATGGTTACACTAAAATCTAATAATCACTCCATTTCGGCTCTCCGTAACCTCGTGGGTAGAACATACCTGATGGTTACACTAAAATCTAATAGTAACTGCATTTCGGCTCTCTGTGACCTCGTGGGTAGAACATACCTGATGGTTACACTAAAATCTAATAATCCGGCACTGCATTTCGGCTTTCTGTAACCTCGTGGGTAGAACATACCTGATGGTTACACTAAAATCTAACAATAACTGCATTCCGGCTTTCTGTAACCTCGTGGGTATAATATACCTGATGGTTACGCTAAATTCTAATAATCACTGCGTTTTCTCTTTGTAACCTCGTGGGTTAAAACTTGAATGCCTCTCTCCCGGAAATTTTTTTCCTCTCCTTTGATAAGGCGGTAAAAATTATCTTTATAAAATGCGCCATGAACATGTCAAAGAACAAAATAAGCTGAAGTTTTCTAGCTAGCCCGAAGAAAACCTATTCCTGAAAAGCAGCTCTGATTCCGTTCTCTTAAAAAAGAAAATGCATATCCCCGTGTACCAGATTTTTACCAGCAGCAATTCGTCGATGTTTTGCTACACTGAGTGAGAACGTGACAATCACTTCAGATGCTTTCATTGACATGAGTTCCTATATCACCGCTTGCGGCTCCTCATGAAGGATATCTCTTGGGGTTTTTACTGTAGAGCTGAGCCAATTTGCATGCAAATGTCGGCTTGTTAAGTCGCATAATTAACTGACTAACGGCGAGGGAAAATGACAAGACCATAAGCTCACCAAGCGCTGAGAGTTGGTCGTCTCCTCGAGATAGAATACCTGAATTTTGTGCTTGCGTTTTGTTTATATCCTATGTTTAGTCGTGATAATTTAAAGAAATGATTCAAGATTTTTCAGTTACACTCTGTAACCATAGCGTGTTCAATAAATGAGCGCTTTCATTTTGAACACATAATAATTTCTGCATGAGCCAATCATCAGGGTTAAAAGAGACCGGGCAATTCTAGGCAAGCCTATTGTTCCTATTGTATAAGAGAGACGCTCATTAGATGTGGAGGAAGACACTTATCAGTATGAAGGAACCCTCTTTTTTCCTAGGTTAAAACAATGGTATGCATTATTCACCTCAACCTTACTAGACGCTTACTCGACACCAACGGGGCTTAATTTCATACCTCTATCACTACTGTGTTGGTAATGACAAGGGAAAAGAAAGTAAGGTTTGAGGGTATAACTCTTTTGTATGGGCGGATACTGGAAGAAATCGTTGAAAGAAGGTACAAATATCTGGGGATTATTGAGGCGGATTTAATAAACGAAAAGGAGATGAAAAAACATTCAAGAGAGTAAAAAAGAAGACTGAAACTAATGTTGAAATCAAGATTGAATTGAAAGAATAAGGCTATAGCGATTAACACCTGCGCAGCTGTCAGTGCTGATCAAGTATGGAACAGGTAAGATGGGCAAAGGAAGAACTGAAAACACTGGATAAAATGACGAGAAAGGTGTTGACAATGAATGGTGCTTTCCATTCAAAAAGAGATGTTGATAAGTTGTATGTACAAAGGGAGGATGGAGGTCGGGCCGACTAATAAACTGCGAGGGGTGTGCGAGAGGTGGGGAAAACAGTTTGGGGTGGTATGTGAAGAATTCTTGGGACGTTTTACTGCAAGGGGTAAGGTATATTGAAAGTGAGGAATTTGTCAGTTAAGTTGATTGAAGACATCTTGGAACAATGGGCTGAAACTCGGCAGTTGGAAGGAAAAAAGCTGCATGGTCAATTTTATGAGAAATACCCGGAAAAACACATGTAAGAAAACTTGGAGCTGGTTATGGAAAGCAGACTCGAAGATCCAAACAGAAGCACTTATTAGTGCAGGCCAGGAACAGGCTCTCAGGACCAACCATGTAACTGATACTATGTTGACAAGACCGTGCGAATCCCCCTTGTGTAGGTAATGTGGCGAGAAGGCGAGAGGAGTGTAAACCACTTTCTCTGTGAGTGTAACTAAAAAGTTAGCCCAAAAGAGAAATGACAATATTGCAAAAGTAGTTCGTTGGAAGTTATGTGAGAAATATCATCTGGAAGTGATACGAACACATGCCTGACAATGTGAGTAAAAAAAGATGAAGTTAAACTACTGTGGGATAATGAACATCCAATGTGATTATGTCATCGATGCTACAATAGACATGATCATGTGGCTGTAAACAAACAGGAGAGAGAGTGCGCCATTGTCGATATTGCTGTAGCAGGGGATAAGAGAATTGTTGAAAAGGTTAAAAAATATCAGGAGCTTAAAGGGACATTACCAGGATGTGGAACACGAGAACTGTCCAGGTGATACAGATTGTTGTAGGATCATTCGCAAGTGTGACGAAGAACTTGGAGAACTGGCTGGAAAGTTGGGCTCAAGAATTAGTATTTCATTGCCCCCCAAAAAACTACTCTTCTAGGAAC
>NC_133208.1:8824198-8861698 GCF_958299795.1 Porites lutea | reverse complement strand
AGGTTTATGGTCTCTGAAAAATGTTTTTGCCTGCTTCAACAAACGTTTCTATCTGTTATTGTTGACTAAAATTAATAATATTATCTTCACAATCATTTCACATTTTTTTTCCAAGGCATCCTATGGTGTTTACCTAGCACAAGGCAATTTTTAAGTTGAGAGGGTTTGATTTCATTAACTAGGTGTAAAAAATTACATGCAACTGTATGGCAAAAACAGATCACAGTGGCCAAAGGAAAGGCACAAGTAGAAATGTCACCATTTTCCTGATTATATAAATTCCCTTTGAAGCATATTTAGCCAGATGTGGTCCTTGTCAAAACATGCAAACATGAAGGTTTATTTTCTGAAAATAGCTTATCTTTTTTAAACCGTAATCTTGTTCCAAGGGATAGTGTAGTTTTTGGAATTTATAATTTTTCCCTCTTTGTTTGCAACATAAGTAGCTTGAATGAGGATTCAAACTGACGGTCAGTGTAATAACTGCTGTCATGAAAAGAGAATTCCAAACACACATAATAATTACCCTTTCATTTGCCTAAGCTTCATTTGTTAGAAACTACGGTGAAGTATGAAAAAATCACACGAAGATAAGAACTTAAGCATATCAGCATAAACAAAATCAAGAGAGAATGATCTCTTGGCAAAATTTATTTAGCTTCTAGTACATAAAGAAAAACACGAACTACGAGATTTGACCATGAAACACTTAGTATGTTAGGAGGATCAAGGATGAAGAGTTAATAAAACCGTAAACAACTCTTCTACTCGACCACAGCCACCGCACTTTTTTTAATATCACGAAGAATTAATTTGAGCCTTTCACTTGAAAATATACTCTTCTACATACGTATTGGAGGGATGGCCCTTCTATTAGTCTTGTGTGTCTTCTAAACAGAAACACAGCTTGAGAGCCTGCATCTAGAGACGTGAAGCGAGTCAAAAGGTCGGCATCGTGGAACAATGACTGTTCACTGGTCTCGTTCTTAGCGTAGTAAACCGCATGTAATGACAAATGCAAGACCAGAAGAAAGGAAAACGTAAGCTCCACATCACCGCAGTAAAAATTGGTTAAAGCAGAAACCAAACCAATGACCAACAGGACTAAAGAGCGAATATTCACTCCACATTGTGGAATCGCTGCGAAGCCGAACTTCTTGACTGTTGCTGCTCCCAGCCCGTTTCGAGCATGCTCGCCACAGTTCTCGAATGATTGACAGATTTCTTAACTGGGGCGATCATGGAAAGCCGAAAAGCGGCAAGATCAAAGGCCGTTGCCAGCCCCCCTGGTCAAAGTAAACAAGATTTAAGATGCTGCATAAATTTTCCGCATGAACTCACCTGTCAAATTTTGACCAAACAAAGTATAAATTGGACGTAGAGCGTGACCAACGCGTGACCTTGGTGAGAAAAGTAAAAAGTAACTGGCATGTCTTCCCTGCCTGTAAAAACTGGCTGAATTTTAGCTTCCGAGGTCAGTTTGAAATCAATCGGCACATAAAAAACACAACACACTTCATATGAATTTAAAAAAATTAAACTTGAGCATGCAATCATTTGAAAACTAGTAACTTGTCAGCGGATAACTTCAAAAAGATGCTCGACCTCGATGGGTCGACACCTGAGCCCGCGATACGGTCAGGTGATACTGGTCAGCGGATACCCTGTTTTGACAGCTGTCCGTTGATCACAACATTGATGTGCAATATGTGTGCAATATAAGTCTTCCTGTGCTCCCAAACTAGCTAGAAAGTGTTAGATTGAACATTGGTTGCCCTGTGGTGCGGACGGACGGGCGGGCGGTGTACGGTCACGTGGTTACCAAATTTTCTGGTATGGGTAGATTTTCTTACCCATGGTGCTCCGCGGGCGCGCTTCGCGTGCCAGAGTTCCGCTATAAAACGCTGTTTCTGCGAATTTCGAGTCGTCACATGACACACCCAGACAATTATAGCTAAAGATGTGGTATTTATCGTGACAATTTTTTTAAGATAATTAAAAAGTCTTAATAAGTAGTTTCTTAGAAATCGATTTTGAGATAAATATTCTTAAGATTCTAAAACTTCGCACAAAGTTTTAGAATCTTAAGAAAGTGTCAGAACAAATTTGACTGTCTTATTTTTGAAATGTTTTTTATCCAAGAACTGAAACCGACGCTTAACAAACAGTGCGATTCAATTCGCGCCAAACTATTTGTTTAGAGTAGTTCTTGTTAACATTGTTTTATTTCCATTGTTTTTTGACTTTATAAATATTTTTAGCACTTTTTACATTTTTACATATTTTATCACATTTTAGCGTTCACCACATTTTTATCTATTATAACTTGTTTTTAACATATTTATGCTAATTTAGAGAACTTCTATACGCTTGAAAATGACCTCGGAGAGGTCGAAACGTCGTGATTTTTTATCGCTAATATTTATCTCAAAATTAATTAAAAAGTATATTAAAATAAGCCATTCTTTGATTGCTCGAGCTCTTGGCAGTTATTGCAAAACCAAATTATTGCAAAACGTTCCTGCAATTTTCCTCTCACTAAATAAGTTACAAGACTAAGGGCACTTCGAAATTCGAGTAATTTCAAATAGTTTAGGATAGCAAGACTGCTTAATAAAATGTGGGTGCATTGAGACATCTAAAAAGAAAAGGAGCTGCATCGATCCTCTCAGTATAGACGCTGTGGAGTGGCTTTCCACATGGACCGACGAGAGATGGGTAAAGCTGCTAGAAGCGCAAAGGCTCGGAAAAGTGTTTGTGATGAAAAAAATAAAGAGGCAATAAAAAGAGAAAGCGTAAGAGATGTAACCACTCCTAGGGCTTTCCGCAAGTTGCTCGGCAACTTTTTGGCAACTTCTCGTACTTCGATCAACTTCTCGAGTTATCTTCTAATTCTGAGATATAGGAGCAGCTTTTAGTGCTTCAAATTGGCCTTTCTTCCATATTTCACAATATTTAAATAAACAATTTCTGAATTTCTTGTTAAAAATGGAGCCAAATCCTCCCTCCTGGGGCAGATAATTGGCACAAGATGAAAGTAGCCGGGCTGCTAGGTCAGCTGTTTTTAGAGAAAATTCAAAATGGTGGACGAAGGTTCACACTCGACTGACTTGTGTCTCCGGTGAAGAAGGTCATTCAACACTTTTATCGGCTCATTACACTTTTTGGTTTTTATTTAGGACAAAGTTATTTAGCAACGCTGGTTACGCCGCAAAACTGCACAAAATGCTTTGAAATCTTACTTTTGTGGTACAAGTTGCATTTTTTAGCATCAGACCAAAAAAAGTTTTTGTTCTTTTTCGAGCAACTTTTGAGCAACTTTCGTTACAAAAAGCAACTTTTGTTTGTTTTTTGAGCAACTTTTTGAGAAATTAGGGGTAACTTTTTGAAAAATCTCGAGCAGCTTCTGGAAAGACTAACCACTCATGACTCACTTTGTCTCACAATGGCACAGAAATTTGTTATCGTGACATCATACACAAAGTGAAAATTGAGCTTTTGAAGGAAAAGCTATTCGACAGGGACCTTAAGATCCGACGACGGCGACGGCAACGGGAACGCCACAAAAGCAATAGGTTTAATTAGCAAAACAACGATTTTGCACGTGCATCGCGCTTTTTTGTACATTTCTTTGTCGTCACTGCACGACTACGACATGAAAATGCCTAATTTCACGATGTACAGAGGAAGTACACAAGCGGCGTCGAAATTTCCTCTCTCTTTCTGAATTTGGTTATGGTTCTTAGGAATTCAACTTTAGGAGGGTTCGCCTACATTTGACAAAGTTAGTGACTTGGAGTAATCGCAATGAAAATTGAAAGAACGCGAATTCACTTTTTCAGCGACGTTTTCTCTGCCTTCGCCGTCCTCGGATCTTAAGGTCCCTTATAATCCCCCCTAATGCAGAAAAAAGTATTTCTTTTGACAACGAGGCGGCCTCCACTTCATTAAAAGGGCAAGTAGCACGAAGTAGTAGGAGAAGTGTCGCACCTGTACAATGGAGTCTTTCTGTACTTTGCAAAAAATCCGAAAACCCCGAGAGGCGCTCAAATCATTTACACCATTCAATGTAAGCAATTCAGTTCCAGCAGTTGAATCATCTTATCTGGATATAACCTGAATTTCAGACGATTACTTCGAGTCGTTTTTACTTCCTCAGTAACGTCTTAATCGACTGGCCGTTAAAACCGTCTATTGACGTCACTACTCATTTGCCTTAATTCATGCAAAAAGTTAAACACGACTTTCAACCAGCAAACAAAGAAATATCGTCTGGAAATGTCTACATGATACAGAAGTGTTTTGCTCTTTTTGATCGTAATTCATGTTTAACTTTTAAACTGTTAACCGCATGCAGTACTCTGAACGAAGTCTGTTGTACGTTTAATTCAATACTCAAACTCGATCGCAATCACGCAGATAAAACAAGCTTATTAAAATACACACACGGAACACTTCAAAACACAACGATTTGCTTTAATTAAAAATAAGCTATTTGGTCCTTAACGAAGGAAAAGAAAAAACGAGAAAAAAAATTTTCAACAGAATCATTACACTTGACGGTGGAAATGAATTCCACGAAAACATGCCAGGCATCCGACCCAGCAATCCCGCTAAAATTTGCATAACTATACATAATTCTGTGAATGTTTGGACAAGAATCAACCAATCAAACACTACCCGGTTTACGGGTAGTGACGTCACACTGGACGGCATTAGGGCCGGTCGATTCAGACGTCGCTAAAAGAGTGAAAAAGGACTCGAAGTAATCGTCTGAAATTCAGGCTAATCTGGATAATGTAATAAAATTCCGTCTAGCTGAGGTCAGCGATCTCATTGCTGCAAAAGGGCCGGAAAGGTATCGCAAGAAGTGTCTGAGCGCTTAGTACCAGACTGGCAAAAAGAAAGAGGAATCTCAACAGGCAGTTGTCGTTATGATTTTATCCGCTTTGAATTCGGCTACTATACTGCAGAACGTAACCAAATACTCCAGCCATCTGACGTATGACCGGGATATAATAAGCTAGCCCAAAAAACGATACACAAATACCGCAGTCATTTATCAACAGGAAAGCATCATGAGAAAAGTTGGAGACTTGTTCGAATTCGTAAGGACTGATACGGGAGATTGCATCATAAATGGTATGATGTACGCTCTTAGTGATGGAGTCAACTGGACGCCGAAACACATCACCCTAGGTACTATCCTTCATCAAGCGACGCGTTCAACGCTGTTAGTAGATCTACCGCACAAGGCGGGCCATATACAACATATATACAGCTACGACAGGCAAACCTTCAAGTTGGACCCCTCACTAGCGCAAGAAACAGTCTGTTCTTGAAAGAGATAAACAGCACCGTTGTCCTACCTGGTTCTAAACCCGGACAAATACAGCAGTTCACTGCTAATAACATTGACATCAACGATTTGTTACTAAGCGGAAAGGACACTTTCCAAGCAACAAAGGTACCTGGTTGGCAAAGAGGTCCACATAAAACAAAGCATTTAGCAAGCTTGAGGCCTGCTGACAGAACTGCCCTTGTAATTCCTGAGGCATTATGCAGCAATTGCAGGCAGCTAATATCGTGGAAGACAAAAGTGTCCCGGTATTTACAGAACCTATTGAACAGAAGTGGTATACTGTTTTTATACTTTTGTTTGGCGTCAGGCATACTTTCCCGAAACTAGTGCTTCCGAACCCAAAGGAGACAAGCTGGGCGCAAGCTGGAGATCTACTGGTTCCTGCCTTTATGACACTCAATTCAAAATCGGAGGCTTCGTTGGCTTGGTTTCATTTTGGTGCACCACTGGCTGCGCAACTCTTCTCGGTAAATGCAGAAGGCACATTTCGTGTGTACTGGGCAATGTGGATGCACTAAGGTCGACGCTAACTGCTGCATCAAACGTTGTTATAACTCTTTAACGCTGATAAAATAAATATTAGCTCAATACTTTTAAAGAGATTAAAAGATTTTCTGGACTAAGAAGGAGCAATGTTTTGTCATGTTTGATTTGACAGTTTCAAGTAAATTCAACCTACAGTTGTAAGCCACCACCAAGAGGCCGAGAAAGACAAAGTGAATGGTGAAATTATTAAGATTCAACATTGCACAAGAAATACAAAAAGTTGTATATGTATTCCTGAGTACATTACAAAAAAAAATAATGTGACAAATATACAACTGATAACGTGGTTTTTCTATAAGAGGGCGTGGTGAAGTGTCACGTGATGGCTGTATGTTAATATAAGCAGCGTAAAAACAGCCAGAAATTCTTAGAATATAATTTTCAAAACACTAGTAACGCTCTAAAAGAATTTGTCTCTTTTAAATTTGGAATTGTTAATTAAAAGGAAAGAAAACCCCTCATTTGGACAAAGACGTCATAGTAAAAATCCCCAAACTCCACCTTAGCACAAGAACTGAGTTTGGTAACAATGATTTTCAAAATCAGCGTACTTAAGCTAGTAAGAATACCTATGTTGCCAAAAATCAGACAAAAACGTCTGTGGGTGTCACATTTTGGTTTCCTGTGTACCCGACTATACCCGCGCAAAAGGATGTAAACTACCGTATTATTAATAATAACTCAGCAATTTTTAAGGTAAAATCCTTTATATTTACCTGACGGGATACTCGTCGAATGGAGAGTTAGTAATCAAATGCTTTCTGTCATGAACGATATAGATATGTCATCTTTACCCGCGGCCCTCCTCACCATCAGTAGGCCATGTCTGATTACAGGGTTATTAATTCTTTCATTTTTAAAAGTCCAATTCTTATTTCTTCAGTGGCACTTCCAAGGTAACATGTAGATTTAGCGAGGACCAACAACGAAGCTCTCATTTGATCTTTTATGTAATGCCTTTGAAGAAATCTGTAAATCTGAGGCTTCGATGCGGACAGTTGTTAGCGGATAACCAAACCATAGATAACCAAATTTTATTATCCATAGTACCCGGCTGCAGGTGTTTCGCGAGCACAAGAGCCCCGCCGTTATACCTAATGTTTACCTACAATCCTCGTCACATTACGTTGTAATAAGGGGTTAGAAAATACCACTACTGTCCCAGCTATTGTGACGAGTGTTGTTGGTATGTCAATTCTTGTACCTTGGTAAAACGATCAAGTCAAACACGTCGACATCATGTGTTCTTATTTTCATGGGATTATTACGGGATCATGAAAAGAAATGCTTTATTATTTTGTTTTTATTTTATTTATTTATTTCTACGGCTAAAATTTATAACTTCGAGGAATCCATCTCCACGGACTATTGTGTCTAGTTACATATTTTGCTTTTGTTGTTTACACCTTTAGTTTTTCCATCAAGTCAGTGTGTGTGAAGTTCCGGGTGGGGTAACCCCATAAATTTCGGATAGGGGAAGGTACGTTTTTTATTGGGGGCGGAGGGGGAGGGGGGGTGGCCCTGGGTATTCTAGAATTTTTTTGCGAAAAAAGTCGTGGCCCTCCCACTTCCTGGAATGGATTAATGCATGACCCTTCAGAAATACCCAAACAAAAACATCTGACTCTCCCCCCCCTACCTATCCAAGACAAAAATAACCGGAAGTGAAAATAACAAACTGGAAGCGTTACTCATGTAACCGCGTTCATCTGCGCACAAAGTAGTTAATTGCGTGGCGTGTGATTGTACGGTGAAAACTTGAAAATGGGCAAGGATGTACGAGGAACAGAAAGAGGGAAATGTGCTTGTGGCGAATGCGAGGATTTCATGAGGTCAGATGGAGCAACTTGTGGCTATTGTGGCTGTTTGCCGACTCTCCATTTTAGAAAGGATGCCTGCTACTCCTCTAACTCTGTTGGTGGCACATCGGCTGCGGGAACAAGTGAAAGCGCAAGTCCAGAGCAGTGGAAAGATGAAGACCTAGGGTGGTTTCCGAACCCAAAGGACGAATATACTGAATTCTTAAATAGTATTCTGCCAAAATTCTACCTGTCCTTTTGGACCACTTGTTCCTACAAGGAACGCTTTCGCCACTGTTTCGTGACTGAAAGGAATCGCCAGTGGGAAGTTCACGAGGCTTTGAAAGCAATAAATCACAGAACCCCGCGCGGAAACATCAGTACATGGGCGAAAGCGGACACGGGTCGAGAGAGACATTTATGTTAGTTGAGAGAAGATAGTTTTTTGATATATAAATTTTTCGACACCTGTAAATAATTTAGATTAATCTTGACTGGTGGCTTTGCTTGTATATACAAAATAGAAGCGACATGGAGTAATTTTTCCTTGCCGAAAAAACTATGACACTCCCTCGGTTGAGAATAAAACAGGTTTGACCGTCCCCAATTTGTAAAAAATTTACAAAGGACCCTCTCCTCCGAAGCCTCAGCCCACTTCCCTCCCCTCCTCCAATAAAAAACGTACCTTTCCTAGGTGTTTGTCTCCGAGGGCCTGAAATACTGACCCTACTTGAGGATGGGACAAACGAAAACTGATTCCTTATTTAAGGCCCAAACCTACAAAATTAGACCCCCCAAAAAACACAAACTAAGAGTTTAAAGGTAACACATACCCTGCGTGAGCAGAAGGCCTTTTCGTAAATTGTCAGTCGCACGCGAAGAAAAGAGCTTGTGTAAACAAAGGCCGAACAAGACTTCATTAAGTCGCTTTCAGGATACTCTAAAGTAAAGTTCATCTAACGGAGCTTTTTTTTTCTCGTGTAGCTGGACATTTACACCTGAAGACTCTTGAATGTTAACCAATTGATAACGGCACTCTCAACCTCGTCCCCAGGGCTTTTCCCTTAAAAAATGGGTGGGGCGGGAAAGAGCCCCAGCATCGGCTGGTCACGGAGATTTGTTTGTTTCATGGTCGGGTTGTAGAGAAGACTAGACTCCATAAAGCATTTTGATGAGCAATTCTATTTTAATTAAGTTCAATTTGTTTAAATTCACTGCAGATCCTGTAGGCAAGGGCCCGCATTTTTGTCTGACATTGGACAAAATCACTCTCCGCTTGATCGTATAGCAATTCCACAGTCACGATGAATTTCAGTCGAAATACTATAGCCGATAACAGCTTGTCTTAACTCTGAAGCATTTGACATATTTTGTACGTAACAACGTAGAGCCGGTACACCCTTTCGCAAACTTGCAGCATTTGAATAACGGGCAGTTAAATGGATCTTAAGCTTCTGAATCGCACACACCCGAAAATATTGACATAGTTCGCGATGTTTTCATTTCCCATTATTACTCCCTTCTGTCAGTGCAAAACCAGCGTGTTACATTTTAATTACCTTCTCAGGAATATTTAGGCTGTACACTTGACCAGCCGATGCCAGGGCCTTTTCCCGCCCCACGCATTTTTTTAAGGGAAAAGCCCTGGGGACGAGGGTGCGGCACCCTAACTAAGAGGCATACCGGGAACACAACACTAACAAGGGAAAAATTGATTTAGTATGGAAGAGTAAGACCCTCAAATACCATATTTTTTCGGGCGTCACATACCTATCTAGCCAAAATATGGGAGTATCCCACTCGCTCCCCCCCAACCCTCCGAAGAGTCAAGTTTAGTAAATTGAATCTAGCTTAATACCTATTGCAGCTATAATCATTTTTGCACAAAACAGGTATCAAACTCCTCATGATCCCGGAATCGATTCAATGAGGCCCTGTTCGGGGGGGGGGGGGGGGGGGAAGGGGTTCTTATCCCTTATCCTTTTAAATCTAAGAGGAGATATACCTTATTCCTAAACGTTGTAAGAACGTTACTACTAAAAGTCAGGGAACACGCAGGGGGAGGTGCTGGGGGAAAAACTTGTCCCTTTCCCCGCACTTTTTGTGGAGAAGAAAAAAAAGTGTTTGCCACAATTTTTTTTAGTTACATTCATGTTAAAAATAAAGAAGGTATAACTGTAGGTGAAAAGATGCAATAGTCATTGTGATTGTCATGGCATTGCAAATGCTCAATTAATCCGTTACTGGAGGCGACTGTGTAAACCAGCGGCGATTTCAGAAAAACTCTTCGCGAGTGCAAACAAAAACATAATAACCATGCAGCCATTGTCTCGTGGGTTTTGCGAATATATATAGTAAAATGGTTTTTCTTGGCGGCCAAGATATTCCCACCTTATTATCCAGCTTGCGATCCCATAACCAATAAAAGTGTTCTCACTAACTGATGAACAAGGAGTCCACTATTCGTGACGTCAAGATCAGTTCTTAAAATCATTTCGTCAGGATGAAAAGCGTTAGGTCATCCCCCAGGCCCTACGTAGGCGAAAGCAGCGCCCTCTGCTTAATGGCCCTAAGAGCTTTAGAATGGTCTTAACTGATCAGTGACTGATAATGATAAGCATATATTATAACGAGCAAAAACAGGAAAACAGGCGGTAATGGGTAAAAAAAAAAGAAAAGGAAAGGGGAGAAAAATAAGTGTAGATCATAATTAATGTAGAACCTTGATGAACTTTCATTACTCCCTAAAACAATTCAATTATCCCCAAAATTATTTTCTCAATTATCCCTTACTGGTTCCCTTATCCCTAAGGAAAAGGGTCTGAAAGGTTATTTACATCACATGTCAATGCAAATAAGAAATGCATTATCATTGACGTTTTCTATCTCTGTATATCTGTCTTAAAAGGTTATGTGCGTTTTCATAACTAACTGTAAGGAATAGCAATACAATAAACAAAGGGAGGAAAATAAGAAAAAAAAGGAAAGTTAAAAAAAATGTGTGATTCCATCTCATTTACGGTTCTTATTAAATTTGATTTGTTTTAGTTTATGATAATTCATTTAAAGTCAAGAATAAAAATAAAAATAAAAAAATAAAATTTAAACTAAGGAAAATACACTACAGAGTAACTACACCACAGTATTTACTCAAAAGCTAATACTTACGTTTTGTTGGTTTGTTAGAGTCTAGTGGTGGCTGGGGCGTCACTCTCAAGGCGTTTATTTTTTCAATTAGCAATAAAGAAGAACTGGATCCCTTTGTGAGTAAGGTGATGAGACCATACAAGGCAATTTACAGCTGGTCACGGTCTGGTCCAACCTTTGGCCGTAATGACATCTACATTGCTGATAATGCCAACAGTAACAGCTACTCACACGCACGCCTTAGCGATTACTACCCTGCTCCTGCTGCAGTGCAGGACCGGTACACAATCCTGGCCGGGAGTTATTACTTCTCACCTGATGAGGTGGAGGTATTTTATCTTGACCCTACTCAATAAATATAAAAAGAACCATTTCATTATTACGGCCAAAAAACATGCAGCTATATTAACATACTTACTACCTTCAAAAAAATGTACATCCCAATGTATATTTCTCGACAACGTAGAAAATCTTTCTTTCTTTCTTTTCGTAATCTTTGCTAAACACGAGACAGGAATATAGTCCTTGCTTAGTTAAGGTTTTTTTACGTTATCTTATTTTTAGTCAAGGAAATTAAGTAAAACTGATAATGATTTTTTGTGATTCCCGCAAAGTACTATTTTACTGGAGTAACTAAGCTTTAATTTCATTACAACTTTAATTGTTTTTCCATTTTTTGATTTTAAAAAAGGCCATTTTTTTCCCAGCCCGAGCCACCTGTCTGGAAACAGCGAATTTCGACTGAAATTAGCGCACTTAAAACCCAATGATAAAGTGAACCTGAGCTGTTATAAAAAAAGATCTCACTCGTCAGCTTAGGTCAATTAAATAAAACTTTTACAACTGCTGTGAAGTATTTTAATAGTTATTTTTAAGATTTGTATTTATTGTAAGTTTCGTTTTTCTATTATTAGGTGAGTCAAGGTTAGTTTGGATTTGGTGCGCATAGGCATTTTCCTTTTTTTTTTGTGATTTTCAGACTTCTACTTGAATGTTTGCTTAGCTCGCGGATTTACTTAATGCCATTTTAATTAGGAATATTTTTCTCTTGCCATTGTCAGATGTTAGTTTTTCATAGGTGGTCGTGTTTTTTTATGTCAGGTCTGACCTTGGTTCATTCATCAGTCTCGTTGAAGTTCCTGTTTGGGTTTGTTAACCAGCGTTTTAGTTATTCATTGGTTTGTAGCTTCTTGTAAATCGCAGCCATGTAAGTTCAGTAATACCAAAACATTACCCACACGGCCGCGAGTTTACCTTGTTTTTATTCCTACGGTCAGTTACCCAAACATGTCCAACTTTGGCAATAAAAACCGCTACTACACTTGAACTAGTCACTAACCGCCGAGTAAGGATTGAGTAGAGAAGGGGAGTAAGAAGATTAAGATTAAGATTGTTAGCAAAAGTCAAAAAACAGTAAAGACCAATGTAAATCAGATTCCTGGTACCTCATGGCTAAGCAAGCGAGTTGCTCGAACACACCCCTGACTCGAAAATCGCCATGAAAATCTCTTTGCACTACAACTTAAAAAGGCTTCCGGCAAATGCAAAATCTGGTTTTATTCTTTTCACTTTAGCATTCATAAAAGATCGTAGTGAAAGTCAGTCCCGGTGCATGTGTGCCGTGGTTAAGACATTGATATTTATACAATGACATTCTTTATTTAGACGTGCAGTTAAAAATTAAACGCCAGTTTAAAAAAGATTTTTACTGTTTTAATCAAATAATCAGGCAATTAATAATTCGTCAAAGGCCTCGACAGATCGGCCTTAGTATATTCAAGGCCGAGTTTAATAAAGTGTACTTACTTATGAGAAAGTGTCTAAGTGTTTTCTTTTTTTTTTTCTCCTTCTTTGTAATCATCAAAAAACGTAAATGCTACAAGCAAGCTTGTTTATGATTAGTTATGATCAACCCTTTTTGATAAGCCCGTTTAACGTTCGACTCATGATCCAACGCAGTCGAACAATTTGTATTATTTTAAACAAAACTGTCTGGCTTAAAAGGCTACGTCAGGGCTATCAGTTTAAAAAGCAAAACCCTTTCAATTTAGTGCGCATCATTTGAATTCCAAATATGTTAGTCCCGAGGTTTGTTGTTAAAAACGTCATATTTGGCCTTTTAAACTGTCTCCTGTTGTCTTTTTTTGCAACGGATGACAAGGATGGACACGGACTGGCCATGGACGCTAAATAGATTTCTATCCTTATACTACTTGATCTTTTAAATGTTTTTGATAGCGTGGACCACAATGTTCTCCTGCGCAAGATCTCATACCTGGGTGCTAGTTTGCAAGTCACATTTACCCATCTAACCGCGATCACAATATCCATGTACTGATCACGCATTAAAACAATATGGTGATGATATATTAGAGTACAGACACATGGATGACGTGGAGACTTGCTTTTCTATGTTTTGTTCGACATGGGCTCGACTGTTGAAATTGTTTGCTAGTTTGTTTAAAGCAAAAGGGAGACTTTTAACCCTATTCAGACTGGGCTTTTTTGGTCAATCTGTGACTGGGGGGAAGGGGGGGGGGGCTCCTCGGACCCCCCCTCTGTATCTCTGGAACCAATAATGCTAGGGCCATGAAATTTACACACAATGACCATCTCCGTACAAAGAAGCCCCACACCCAGTTTTGGCTTGCCACGCCCAATGATGACGTCACAGTGAAGTCATATTCCGATTTTTCAACGTTCTTATTATTTTTCCACTTAGATACGTAAAATATCAATAATATTGGTAAAGTCATCTCTTTGTTATCCTTTCTTATAAACTAGTAACAAGGAAACACTTGTACAGCGAGAAAAAGCAAGAGGAAGCAATAAAATTTAAAATTTGAAATGGTTGTCCGCCGTCTTGGATCCGCCATCTTGGATCCGCCATCTTGGATTTCCGTTTTTTTGTTAAAATTATAATTTAAAGCAACTTTCAAAGGAGAAAAAGCTCAGATTGGTAAAAGAAGTATCAAACTAATGTTTATTACCCAAACAAATGACTTTGGAAGTGTTATTTGGAAAATAGAGCAGCATATTTGTCAAAGCAAAAAAGTGACAAATTTTACCCCACCCCTCCCCCCCAAATATTCGATGTTGAAACATTTTGATGTAATTCAAAAACTAGTCCCAAGCAAAGACCATTTTAACAACAAAAAGCACTATAAGTGTAAAAACGCGATCTTAAAACAAAAAAATCACCATTTTTTGAATTTTCCAAAACCTATGTGTCAGAAACTGGTTGCCATGGCAGCATGATTAATTACATGGACATGGTAATTATACCAAAATGTTCCTAGATAAATTTTAGGAAAAGTCAGAAAATTTGAACGTCATAGCTCTTTCGGTGTAGGAGTTATCACGATTTTGCCGGAGGGGGGTTCGAAAAGCCCCCCCCCAGTCTGAATAGGGTTAAAAATGGATTACTAGTAGATGTTTAAAAATAAGAAAAAAGAGAAGAAGAAACCGAGACAAGTTCTTGAACGACTTGAAAATCTAGGACAAATCCTCGAACAGTAAAGTGGTACGAGGCAAAGCTGAGGCAAGTATGTAGTTGTTTCTTTTCTGCTCATTATGTAAAACATATATCAGATAGACTCCATGTAACCCTGGGTCTGTTCACTAATAGATCATAGAAGACGTCAAAATTTGGTTAAAACCTCAGTGACACACTCTAATGCGGCTCAGTACAGCTCAGTGCCTCATTTTTGTTTTTACCACATTTTGACGTCAGCTGGAATTACTGAACAGGCGCACCGCGCACTGCAACATGGAATCTATTCGTTAAATAGTCATTACCCAGGTCAACTGAGCCGTGTAAGCCTGTTCCAGGCGTTCAGTTTCAGGGGACAGCACAAAAAGATGTGAAAAGAAAACAGCGTGGGTTAAACCGAGCAAAGGAAGGTTCCTTCCTCTTTCCATCTCTCCCTCCTTATTTTTTTGCCCGCCGCTCTGACTTTGTGCCGCATTCAAATTTTTAAACGCCTGGAACAGGCTAGAGCTGAATCGGCCGCTTCATCGATTTATAAACACCTATCCGAGGACCCTCAATCTTCAACATTGGCGCAACGCAGTATCGCTCCGTTACATAAATCGCGCCGAAATCACCGTTTTTATGTTTGAACTAGTAGTATGGTTTTTGTGCTGGCGTCAAATCTATCCGGTATATTGTGCGAACATAGCCTTAAGTTCCCTGTTAGCAACGCCAACAAATGTTTCAATCAATCATGCTATTTTCTATATCATGTTGTCAAATTTTCTTGTTAGGGTAACTCCAAAAATTCCTAACAAAACATTGTCGCTATCTGGAGTAAACTCTTCAACTAATTGATCAGTTTGGTGGAAAATGATACCATATTCTAGACCCAAACACTCTGTTATATACTCTATCCCAGAGCAAACTCCTTGAAAACCATTACCCTTCACAGCGGCACATACCGCTGTAATTAACACATAATCAACATGTAAATGGCTGTACTTGTTTCAATTAGATAATTACAAAGGCTATCTTTGGTATGATTATATCACGTCAATAAATCATAATATTTTTTAATCCTTTTCTTAAAAATATTTAATGATTCTGAGTTTTTGATGAATATGGAAGCTTATTCTAAATTTCACATCCTTTATCTGGAATTCGGACGTGCCTGTTCTTTTTTTTTTTTTTTTTTTGAAAACGATTTTTTTTTATTGCAAGTAAAACACACACAGAAAAGAAAAAAAATTACACAGAATAAATAGAGTAATAGAAAGAAAAAACAAAAACAAAAACAAAAACAAATAGCGAATTTACACACTTACATGGCAATATACTTAAAAATATTAAATTACGTTACAGCAATGCTAATTCCATATATTACTGTACTTAGTATGATCTATAATTAATTTTTACTTTTTTTTTTTGGCTTTCTTTGTGGTGAAAATAATATAAATATTCATGGTAGGTGCACATATTACTAATTTATGTTTTTGGAGTTAGGAGACAACACCCAGCGAGGAAAAGAAAGGTTTCCATTTTTTTGTATTGCGCGGTGTCTTATTTTCTAATTGGTATATATGTCTAAGATAAAATAAGAAATTGTTGTGAACTGGGAAACATTCTTTTGATCTGCATATCCAGATAAAGTTCTTAGCTATAAGACAACAGAAGTTTATATGGAGCTTAAAGGAAGAGCTGTCTGGCGCTAGGCCCAAAGCGGTGGTCATGTTTAAGTAACTGCCTGGTTGGAGGATCTGGCACAACTGAAGCCATATCGAGAAATTATCCCAAAAATTTTTGTTTTTTTGGCATTTCCAAAATAGATGCGTCAAATCCTCTTTCTCGTCATGGCAAAAAGTACATTTTTCGTCCTCTTTAACTCCTATTTTTTGCAGATAGCTGTTAGTTGGTAAACGTCTGTGCAAAAATCTGAAATTAAAATCAAATGAAAAAATCAAATGTGGATTTTGAATGAGGACCGAGTTTTATGGTTATGGAAATAATTATTTGACTTGAAAAAATATTTGAAAGTGATAGAAGATGCTTTTGTGAAAAATTTTAAATGCAAATAATGCTATTGCCTCATTGTTCAAGTCATCAATTGGTAAAATAGATAGATTTTTAAAAATTGGATGTATCTGAAAATGAAATGCCCTGATAATCTTCTTTTGTAGTTTTCTGATTGATTCTAATCTCTAGGGATAAGTATTTGCCCATATTTCCATAATTAAGATAAGGGTAGATTAATGAATAATATAGGGCTTTATAGTCTGAAAAGGAAGGAAGTGTCTTGCTTTAAATAAAATACCAGTTGTTCTTGCTTTTTTGGTTTTAATATGTTTGATATGTGTTTACCATGTTAAATTAGAGTCAATATATATTCCTAAAAATTTGATTGATTTTTTTCCGGGTACACTGGCTTGAACACGGGCGAAGCGAAAACTTAGCGGGCACCTTTTAGCAAAAATCACACAGATATATAAGGATATAAAGTATAATGTCAATGAAAAAACTGCGTCTCGGTCCATAAAAACGCGCAACAGATTTTGGTCTTACAAATTTTAAGAAAAGAAAAATGAGGATCCTGTGACCATGTAATTTTTTTTTTTAATTAACCGTAATTCCCAAAACTAAACATTGCACATTTTGTTACTAAGCGCATTATAGCATAGCCTGCGACCAGATGTTTCTCTCCTGCATGGCTTTTCGCGACTGAAAACCAAAGCGAACTACTTCGTAAACACGACATGCAAGAGAAACTAAGAGTAGGCCTTTCCCGATTGCGCTGAGCACCTTTTGAGCACTTTTTTGAGTTTGGAGCACTATTTTGCATTTTGAGCACCCTTACGCACTTTTGCGCACTTTGGGCAACATTTGAGCAATATTTCACATTTCGGGCAAATTTCGAGCAACATATGTCTTCTAAAACATTTTAAAGCAAAAACTGTGTGTCGCTTGCAACGAGAATCGTGTTCCAGGTCATAAATTTGAATAACTGATGATGTTGTCAAGAATAGAAGACCGTTGTCATGGTCAGGCACGTGGACTTATCCTCACTGAGCGTGAGAACAGAAGTTTCTGATTGGCTGATGTATCATGCGTGTGTCACCTCAAATTTCTAAATCATCTGATGCTAGTACTGCTGAATTAATTTACAATTCGTAACCGGCTTTAGTTTTTTAAAAATATTATTGTTTTATATTCTATCAACCTTTCGTAACAACCTGTTGAATAACACTCCGCAAAATAGATTGTTAATTACTTCAGTAAAAATTGACATATTTACGAAAAGCTTAGAGGTAACTGTTCACAACTTTTAGCACTTTTCGAGCACTATTTTTAGATTTTGAGCACTTTTTAGCCATTTTTGCCAGCACTTTTTTAGGATTTTACGAGCGCAATCGGGAAAGGCCTAACTAAGAGAGAAAGCTCTGCTCACGGGGTAATTATTTCCATATCCTGCACGCATATTCTGTGGAGTGTTTTTTGCTGTTCACGTCCTACCGTGAGGAGCCGCAAGGTCCATTTACTAATTACGTTGACTGACGGTTGCTATGCTCAATTTCCTGTTATAATTTTACCTCTGATCTTGTGCATGTTAGCAGACTGACGGTTGCTATGCTCAATTTCCTGTTATAATTTTACCTCCGATCTTGTTCATTTTAGCAGGGGTCAGACTGGCTGTCATCGATAGTGATTTTCACAGAGGCGATGAGACAATTCTAAATTTCGCAACTGTCTGTTAATATGGTTAAAGCAGTACTAGGCGAGGTAAATGAAGTCGAGCGCTAGCCTGTACACAGGCGTTTTAGTTTTCTTTTTGTTCTTTTTGACACTCTTAAGAGGGATACTGGTGCATTTGAAGCAAGTGAGATTGCTACACTGATGGCTGATAAGAGGCTGTGGAAAGATCTAGTGGTTGCCCGCCTTCGGGCGACCAGGTGAGTGAGTGAGTGAGTGAGTCTTCGAAAACATCGGAGAGCTCGCGAGATAAGCGAGCGCGCGAGAAAGAAAAATTCTTCTTCCCCCACCGCTACCCTCTTACGCTGGCGGTCAATAATCCCCTGCTTATCACCCGCGCTCGACGAACTTTGAAGAGAAAATAGAGTGTCTGTGAACGGGCTAGTCGAGCACGGACTTTTCAGCTATTCTCTGGATAGGGTCAGTCGATCAAGGCGTCATTGTATGGAGTATATGTGAGTTCTTTTTTGCCGTATCGCGGTCGAGAATTTCTTTGTTGATTCAAAATCATTTCCCTTAGAAGCGATTGGTATTTGAAAGGAAATTTTAACAGATCGGACAGGTTCGGAGAGTTCAAAATTCTTCTGACAACCAGAGATGGCCAGCCTTCCTTCGCCACATTGGTTCAAAAGCGAGGCCAATTCAGCCTTAGATCAGTAGGTTTACCTTGCGACGCATTAATTCTGGCTTTTATTGTGACTTGCTTAATCGAAGACTTCTTGAAGGTTAGCACAGTGTTCGATTTTTTTTCCTTTAATTTATTTATTTCTGCCTCGAACATATCCGCGCCAAAACCTCCTAAATGCCCACCAAATTTAATGTGGCGCGCTCGGGAGTGATTGTAAAGTGTTTATAGGAAGAAACAGGCCCAGCACAACTTCCACTTCAGGCAATTTTGTTTTACAAAAAGTACCCTTATAAAGAAGTCGAAAAGCTCTATTAATTTCGTGCGACATTTTCTTGCTAAACAATGGAATGTGTTTAAAATTATAGACATCCGTGTGGCATAATACACGTACACACGTAGCGGCCAAATTGCTATATCTTTGATCTTTTTTCAACTGTTTTGCTCGTTATCAACGTTTAAATGCTACATCATGATCCTTCTTTTTTTCCTCCCTCTCTGACTTTGCGCCGCATTCAGCTTTCTAAACTCCTGGAACAGGCTAGAGCGAGTCGACCGCTTCCCCGATTATAAAAACCTATCCGATATGTGATTCTCCACTTTCCCCTTGCGCCAAAAGCCTGGTTAAACCATGGTTTACCAGGATACAAGCCTGGTTGAACCATCCAGACTTTTCCTGGTTGTCAAACCAAGCTTAACCAGACGTTAAACTTGTGCAGGCGTGGGATAAAATTCCCGGTAAAAACATAAGAGTAGCGTTTTGCACATCGGGAAGTAAATACTGATAAGATGATCAACAGAAAATTAACGATCCACCAATTAGTGTTAATTAATGTTAAATACTCAAGGTTAGACAAACAAACTAAGTCTTTTTCAAGATTTGTGTAAAAATCTGGAATAGTTTACCGTGTGAAGTGCGTCAAATGTCCAAAAATAACTTCAAAATCAATTTCCACGACACTTTACGCCGAATACTCTCAGAAGAAAATGATTATATTGATTTACCCGACTTAGGCGTGGGTCGCACTTGGCAAATTTTTGGGAGAATTTGTTTACCTTGCGGTAGAAATCTGTCATCGGTGGACATTGCTAAGTGCGACCCCGAGTTTTCAAGTTAGAAAAAACTTTGAAAATCGGCAAAAACATCAAAGACGCCGTAGTGCTTGGGTGGGGCAGGCAGATTTTGGAAAACTCGAGCTAAACAATAGGAATCACAGCGGTAACTGTCAGCGCCTTGTCATGAACGTGATCCATTTGAAACACTATCAATTTAAAATAAACGCGGTCGAATTTTCAGACCTTCGCGAAGCCGCTTCTACTCGGCTATCCTTCGCCATTTCAAGTTTTTTTTCGAAAACTCTCTACAGGCAAGGACTTAACTTGCTTATTATCCTTCGCTATTTTAAGGTTTTTACGGGAACTAGCTCTATTGAAGGCGAACCAGTTCCCGTCTACACAAGCAAACACTTCACAGGTTTGTTATTCTCCAAGCCAAATGCACTATTCGCATCTAAGCACTTTCTGGTCTTCTTTATCTGTCCCATCCTCCTGAAACTGGGAATGGAGGGAAAAGATCCTTCGACAAAGGTTCGGACGAAGAAGAGAAAAATGTTTTCTGGTATCTGGCGTTCTTAAGTTCTCAATGTGTCAAAGCAAAAACTATTAACTCCCACTAATGCGACCCTCCTCGGTTGGACTAAAAGTTTTCTTTTCAGGTTGCGGTTTCGAATTTTTGTGTTTTTTTAGCCGGCAAAGATGAAAACTTTTCCCAAGTGCGACCCATGCCTTAATAACAAAAATTTCCTGAAAACTCGGCTTCTTATATTTGCAATGTCCATGATTGTAAACGTAATTAAACTGAATTTATTTTTATTTATTTGTTTATTTATTTAACTACTCTTTTTCTCTAGTCTTTCTTGGGATCTATCTGTATATGTACAGACATACGTATAACCACTGCTCGCCTCTACTAGCTAACCTGCTAACTGCGGGCAGTGGATATTGCTTTCTGTAAAATTTGTGATAATTAATAAACAGTCAAACAGTTAAACAGTTAAGAGTCGATGTCAGTAAGGATCAAAGATCGGGCGGACAGAGCTCAAAATTTGATTTCGCCTATACTTTGTACATTGGTAGGCCCAGGTACTATACATATGAAATCAAGGTTTATTTGGCTAAATATTGTTTCGTTTCAAAGAAATTTGATTTTAACTGTAAACGGTATTTTTCGTCGTAATAACCTTGAAAATTGCCAACTTTCACGAAGTTATTGAGTCATTTAATCGATTGTTTTAAGGTGTCTTCACGGATATCCAGTTAATCTAAAGCTATTTCAGTCCACTGATTCCCAAAACAGCTCGCTAACGCTGCTCACAAAAAATATATGATTTTTTAAAGAAGCACACCAACATCCTTCTCGAATTTGGTGCAATGGCTGGTCAAAAAAACATGTCAGAAATGCCCGCGGTACGCAACGAATCACACCAGAAAACCTTTTAATATTCTTTAAAAGGATAGTTTTAACTATCTACAAGCTTATATGTTTGGGATCTTTCGTACTTTTTTGACAAATACTTCTTAAAGTGAGCACAATTCCGCCTTCCGCCATCTTGGAATGTCTTACATTACCGAAACAGGCGAAACGGAAGTCACCGCTACGGCATCGAACGGTACATATTTTTTCACTTCTTTTGACTAAAGAATCTCCCATAAGCTTTAAGATCAACCAAATTTACCTGTAATCAAGTTCAATGTCAAGAAAAAGCAGCAAGAAACGCACCATACTTCGGCGATTACTGTCTACAATCGTAGTCTGCCAAGACTAAAAGTGACTCCGTGCTGTGACTCGGGCAACGTTTGGACTTTGACGCGCTTCACTGAGTCTCACTTGTGTACCCTTCGCTTGAGCTTTCAATACTCATCCGTTTCAATTTTAGTTTTGATAAGTCTCATTCCATGGGCACTTTTAACTCTCCATCCCGCATCTCGTATAACAATATTCCATTTGTCACGCAATATGTGTGACAAATGAACCGGAAATGAAATTCTCCTCAAACTCCTTTTCGGCATTTTAAGAAACTTTCCTGACTTAACAAAGTGAATCCTTCACTAAAACGGTCTAAATCAGAGGCTGCAATTTTAAAATTAAATTTATGTGGGTAAATTAAACGATCTCAACTTTAACTATAATCACACATATATCTAGAAATATCAAACCGAAACTAATACCATCATTTTCTTAGAAATGACGGAGAAAATGCATGCCTTTGAAAATCTACTGATTTTCACATATCAATCCTTCGTTAAAAGAAAAAGTTAGGGTAACTAACTTCTTTTTCGTCACCAGAGCTGCTATCAGTTTTTTTGGCTGGTCAAAAACCACGCAATCTGCTGATATGTACAAAGCCTCTGCTGAAAACAAAATTGGTTCGCAATTCTTTGCCTTATCATGTATTTGTTCTTGTTGTTCATTGTTCAGAAGCAACGAAATTCCGGTTAAACGAGTGGGCATTAAAAGTACAGTCTCTTTATCTGAGCTGTGAACTTATGCATCAATTGCAGCTGCGTACAGTCTCCGCGGGCTGACCTCCGGGGTGGTCCGGGGTTGGCCAATGACCGACCTCCGGGCAAGGCCAAATTTGCTAATGCCCTACCCCCGGGACCGACAAGAGGGAAAATATCCCACAGTGGCCCGCAGGGGTGGGGGGGGGGGGGGGGGACTAGGTGCAGCTGGAATTGATTGATGCATTAGGGCATTGCATTTTGCCTGACCCGTGGTCCCTGAAAACTTAAGTTATAATCACGTATTATAACAACCTCGTTCCCAGGGTTCTCTCCTACCGGAACGAGGTTGGTGTTATAACAGGATACAAGCTTACAATTTCTCAGCTCGATTGTTCTAGTCGATTACACTCGAGCACAAGAGCACTCCTTAACGACCTGCGTAATACGACTTATAAGTGGCTTTTTTCGTTTCTCCGTGATATCATCCACGTTTAAGCCAATATCTTCACAAATGTCCCTTAGCACTGCAACTGTTAAGGTAGATAATTTCTTTTTAGTATATGCACACTCAGTGATCTTGGTGATTTAAGCAATCTGATTGGTTCGCTACCTCGGACTATTCGACAATATTCACCTCCTAGCGAGTGGATAATGTGCGAGCTCGGTTTTTTTCCCATTTTCTTAGAGAAAGATCTTTTAAAAGTCGACAAAATCCTAGGATTGACTTTTTTTCAGGCAAGAAAAGACTTCGAAGGATTCAAAACGGCGTTTTTCCATTTACTGTTGTTGAGTTTTGTGCTCGATGGATTGTTTAAAACTTTCCCGTTTATTCGCCTAGAAGAGGCCGTTTCGTGAACTCAGCGTTTCCTAACAAGAAAAATTTGGCCCAAAAACGAAGTTTATTTATGACAAACAAATATGAAAGCAAATGTTTGCAGAAATTCTACGTTTCAAGTAAACACGAGAAAAAATGCTACATGAAGACGTCTTACCTCGAGGAACCGAATCGCCATTTTTGTCGGCACTTCAAGCAAAGAACGACACAACAAACCTTTTCGGCTATAAACTTGGCGAGTCAATAGAAAACAACAAAGCTCTTCTTTTCTTCTCAGGTAAGGAAACAATTCAAACTTTTAGCGGTTCCATTTAAGTCATTACGCTGTTGTTTGCGAAGTGATAAGCTTGTGAATTGCCCTGTTTGAAAATTCTACAAAAATCTAGCTAAATCTATTTTTAAACTGTCGCGTGTCTAGCTGACCTGATCTGTCAATCAAATCGTACTTTTGAATGGTTTCCTCTCTGATTTTGTTGAGATCACTTCGTGTGTATATACTAAAACAATTATTCTTTTCAATCTCGGTGAATAGTGGCTTTAGGAATATTTACCTCGCCACTTCGTGGCTCGGTAAATATTTTGCCACTATTCACCTCGATTTCAAAGAATAATTGTTAAGTATGAACCAAACTGCAAATGTTACGGGAAAGGGCGACAATGGGGTGACGTAAAGCAATTTCTTCGCTGACAACTTCCTTTAGGTGCGAATGTAAGGCCTCTGCCTCGACTGCACACTGCTCTTCGTCTTCACTTCCACTTTCTTCGTTCGATGTTGCTGACGTTTTTCGAATCCTTGCTGCCAGTCTTGAGAAGAATCCTGCCACCTGCTGTGGCGAAAGAATATCCTTTCCACTGAAAATACGAGCAGCCTTTTCGTCCCTCACTCTTCGCATTTCTTGCGATACCTGTTGTGGATCTGCCTTTTTACCACACTCCTCCCCGATGAGAAACTGTTCTGTGAGGAACTTTCTTTGTTCTTCTGTAAACTGGGTTCTACTCCTTGTTGTTTTAAGAGCCCATCCCATCTCAAGTGTGGAGTGTAGTTTATCAACTGAGATTTTTGATGCCGCGTAGAAACCAAAAGTTGGAACTTTCGTTTGCTCTCCAGTTATTCTCGCAGCGTATCCTTTTCTGGCTTTGTCAAACAGTGTTTCTTTTTCTAGCGCGCGCTTGTGCTTTCCTTCGTCTAAATGTGCTTGCAAACTTGAGGACCGCTGGAATGTCTGAATACACCCATCTTCTAGGCAGGTGAAAAGGCCGCTTACTTCCTCTTTCTCTTTTTCTACATCCATGTCTTGTCCTGCTGTCTCTTGCTGGTCAGGACTACTCAGCCGTTGTTTGGACAAAGATTTTTGCTGCACTTCCTTTCTAGGATTGATTTTTCTAAAGCTTGACTGCTGAGAGCGGGTATCAGGAGGCTCCAAAACTTCAAGTGTAGCAGGAAAGATACCATCGGTTTGAATGTCCTTCCATGGTACCAGCTTTCCGGGCCCGATGTTATAAGCCTTCCATGTTGTGATACCATTTGGACAAAACTGGAAGTTATTAAGCGTACTAATTCCGTCCCATTTGATCACGTTTTTGCCAGCAGATAGTTCGGGAGGCTTCACATACTTCACAATAACGCCAGGAATACCGCCATTTGATTCAATGGCTTCTTTCATCTGTGCAGCGTTGTTCACATCGTGCCCCTCGTTTAAGTACACATTGATATGTCCTTTAATTGTTGCGGCCTGGCGGTCGGCTTCTCCCTTGCCCCCTTGTGGATCTGAAAAGTCGAACCTCTCCACCTTGACATCAGAAAGACTGTTCAACCTGCTTCCTACAATTGTTGACCCACAATGATAACATCCTGCGTTGTCCTGTTTGCAATACACTTTTTGCAGTTGTGGCCGACGCTCCTTTAACATCTCGATAACATCTTGTAAAATGGCGGTTACTGCAACGCTATCCTGAAGGCAACTCTGAAACAGGTGGACAAAAGTGAGCTTCTCAAGCGGGGCATTTGCTTCTGATCTTGTAAAAGCCACTGTGATGTGCCATGGAATACCACGTTTGGCGAACCAGTCACACTGTGATTCGCGAAACTTTCGCGGTAGGAATTTCATCGCCCAGTCCATAACTAATAATGCTGAACTCCGAAATATGACATCTAACACGTCATTTTTTGCTTGATCCTGGTTAACTGTTCGGAGTTGCTGAGCTTTCCATGCCAAAATGTCCTTTTCAGCTTGAGCCACTAAACAGATACTGTCATCTCTTTCTTCTTCAGACTGAAGTTCTGCGCACGCTTCTTTTATGGTAGACAGCACCCCGGTTAATTTATTGCATTCGTAGCAGACCTCATCGTGGTGATGGTTACACTTTCCTTGAAAACAACTATTTTTAGGATCACTTAGGGAAAACGTTAAACAGTGATCGGCAACTTCTGATTCCATTGTAACGTGCACCTAAAATGTGAAAGATTATTATCGTCGTCATCATCATAGTTATCACTATCATCATAATTTTTACTATGATTTTTCGTTATTAATATCAGCTGCTTTAGGGTAAAATCTTTTAAAAGTAGTAAAAGAAGTTTGAAACTTATTAAAGCTTGTCCGAACCGCTTAAAGAGCGCAAATTGAAGATGGCTTAATCAATGTTTCGAGGTTTAGCCTCAATACTAGTTAGTACAATGCAGCCAGAGAAAGTTGACTTTCATGTTTATGACCAATTCGCTTAAATTTAGCATCAATCCAGCCAAAGTACAAAGTTAACAATCTACTAAAAGAATAACCAAATATTAAAATAGCCTTACCTTGTAATCAGACCGCAGATATTGTTTGGCAGACCGAAGTGTTTGTTTCATTTCCTTGGCCCAGGCTTGTGACTTTGCTTGATCTGCTATCTTGTCTACTATCTCGCTAAGATCTTCTATTGCCTTACTGCCTTGTGCAGAGAAGTTATCCAAGCCCTGGAGAGAGGTGCGCACTGACGCAGAGCAAACGTCTAGTACTCGGAGTTGTGTGCGCTTGCTCATCGGAGTGAAATTGGTCTCGGTACAAAACTGAAAATACTGTTGTGTTATCCGTTCTGGTATTAGCATCCGTACGACATTAGGTGTTTTAATCACCTCCCCTGTTGAAAGTTTCAGCATCTTTTCTCCAAATGGCATGTCTTGTACAATATGAGAACTTGTAATAAAGTCGAGAAAATGATCAACTTTGGCGAAATCAACCTTCATACGCCTAGTGATATCAGTAGGTACGATCGCACCTCTACCATGTAACAGTCTATGATGCCGCGCGATGTTAAATCTGTAAGGCGTCACCCCGGGAATGTAATGCGTCAGTTCCTCAAGCGATAGTTTATCTGCCAAGATGGACAAAATTTGTCTTCTCGTGCTCCAGTGAGTTGCGTTTAAATAGCTTTCTGCTAAGCTTGTAAAATTTCTTCTTCGGCTTGTGTTCTCTCAGATGGTAAGCTTTCACCTAATGTGGTCAATAATTTGTCACTTTGTCCTGGAGAAATTACTTCAAGAACCTCTTGAACACTTTGTTTTGCTTTACGGCTGTACCTTCTCTTTGTGCGCTCGTCAGCACTTTCCCATGGAACGGACAACTTATGTCGAACAGGGCTAACATCACGAGAGGCTAAAAAATCGTTTAACTTTTTTAAAGGCTCTTTTGCCGTGTCTACTTGGCTTCTATGCGGTGTGTTCTCAAAATCAGAACCTTCCAAATCCGGTTCTGGGATGAATATACTCTCTCTTCTTTCATCAACATGAATTACTTGGGCTGCTGCAGTTTCTGCCTAAAATTTCACAAAATTAAAAAAAAAAAATTAAAAAGTCTGAAGTAAGACCCCAAAATACGTCTTCTTCCAGTTTCGTTGTTGTCAGTACAAACATAAAACAGTTTGAACGTACTCAAAATTGGATTCAAACTAGCTGCGTACGGTTTCTCATATTACAACGAAAGATCTTTGTAGTTTGTAGACGTAAATCATAGAATGTCATACTTACCAGAGTAAGCTCACCTAGATGCTCTGTAAGTTCGTCAAAATCTGATTGTGGCAGACTGCTTTCAGGGGTATGTGCTTGTTTCGTCAGGTTCTTTCGACACTTAGTACAAATCGCTAAAAAAATATAAAAAATTACAAAAATGTTAACCCACTCTTTTTAAATTTTCTCACCCGCACTTGCATTTCTGATTTCTTGCTATGCCATTTATCATTTTTACACACGCCCCTCTCTCATCGTTTTCTTTTTCGACCTTGGTTCAGCGTATCGCTCGGCTGTAATTCTTACTTTGCGAACCACAAAAGAAGAAAAAAAACACATCAAAAAACCGCCAGCTACGTAGACTATATGCGAGGCTACTCTTCGAAATCGGTAAGGCGCAGCTTGGCTCCTTTCCAGAAATGGCGCCGAAATCACAGTTCTTGAGTGTGAACAAAAGCCCTATCCCGGGTTTGGTTTTCTTGCCGGAACAAAGATATCTTGCATAGTGTGGACATAGGGTTAAAGGCCTGTTTATGTGAAGTGAGCCAGCCCGATTAGCCCAGCTTGCCTGCTTTATCCGGCTGGCTCGGCTTATACCCTGTGTCCTTATAAAATTTTTGCTACGTTTATATGAGAGACCAGGCTGACGAGATACTGGTTGCCTGAGGAGAGATTTCTGCAAGTGGGCCAGTTCGGCTTCATATATTAACAAAACGGAAATTTTAAAAGGAACCAAGGTATTAGCCGAACCATTCCAATAAAACGGGCCAGCCTAGCCAACTGAACTGACTCACCATTTTAACGACGGCAGAGATATGTTCGATGTGTTATATGACGTCATACGTTATAAACAAATGTTTTACTCCCGCAAGTATTACAAAAGAAGAAGGATTATATTTACCTGAACCAACTGGAATGAATTCACCAGTGGCTTCCAATATGTACTTCGACTGAGCCAAGCTACAACCCCGCTCGGCATTTTTCTTGGATTCTTCACTGTGTCCAGAGAGTTTGCCTGGAACACTGCATACCCGCTTAGACCTTCGCCACCCAATACCCAAACTAACGCGGTGCAGCGGACAGATAGTCTTGTCGTGGATATTTTCTGGCGTTTGGAAACAACCACTGTGGGCTAGAATAAGCTCAATTTCCGTTTCGCAGCCACTGAATTGAAGCTGTTTTTTGTGGCTCGATATATTCTTTGAGCATGATACCAAGGGTACGATTTTACGCGACGCAGTCTTTGACTTTGGATCAGCCCCGCATTCTCCACCGACCAAAAGTGAGAAGGTACACGCCATCGCTCAATATTGTAAGTCAACGTTTACGTTTAACGATTAACTCGGCGCTATTTTACTTCCTTGAGAAATTTACGGTGAAAATTAGTTTTTCGGAGAGAGACTTGTAGACTGAAACAATGATAACACAATACTGGTTGTAAGTACGCCAAAGTAATTCAATTATCAAGTGCTGCAAACGTAAATATATTTTTGATGCATCTTGTTTATGCCAGTCTCAATCCCAATTTTCATTTTAAGGGACTTTACGCCAGTCCAAATCAAAGTTTTCTCAGTTTTGAAGGGATCTTTAGCCATAGATTTTTTATTGTTTCAGTTTAAATGCCGTGTTCACAATCGCGAAGTCGCGATGTACTATTTACACAGGTGTTCTGTATTTGCATAATGGCTTCGTGCGGTCCAAAAAAAAAAAGAGTTCGTGAAGTCCTTTCCTCTAAAGGAAACGGAATATATAGCGGAGGATTTCAAAGCGGAAATCGCTCATACGTTGTTCGACGTTATGTGAAGTCTAATAACGGTGTCAAAGGTCGGTGCGTGACGTGTAGGAAATCAATGTCACGATATCATGCATGGAGTCTCAATCCTATAAACCACTGCCAAACTGCCGTTAACTTTAAAAATAACGTAAGGACAGCGACTTAGTGATATACCAAGCTAAATCTCACTTGCACTTATAATTTTAGACTCAATTAATCCAAAAGTAATACGATTTTTGTACGGTACTTTCTCGCAGTTTCAATATGGCGGTCATCGAAAAATCTTGCAAATTAGCAATCTTCGGGGCAGTCGTATCGAAAAACTGAAAAAGATCCCAAAGAAATGAAAATGAAACATAAAACATCTATCCTTAAACTGTAGAGAAAGCTTAGTCTGAGGATATATTTTGGCGTACCGACCGGATTTTTAGGCAAGTCTTTTATGTCACTTTAGAGCGATTCAGAAAAGGCAACGAAGTGCCTTCAACGAAAAGCTCTCTACGAGTCATATGAAATAAATTATCAGTCATTATAGACAATATTTAATTGACCAAGGGACAAGCTATTTATTCATAGTAAGAAATCATTTATAGGCTTTACCCCGCAAACTTGAAAGAGTCACGAATATAGTAAAATTTCGGTTCATCAAAGAGGTCATTTTGATGCAAAACGGACCCAACCGATTTTATTTAATTCCCCTTATGAACGCAAAAATTAGACAAAACTAACCCTATTTTGTTAACTACGATACAATACTCTATCAATGTAAAAAGTATCAGCGACAACGAATTTTGAGCTATGTCCGTGATTTTGGAATTATCTCCGATTCTTACTGACATTGACTCTTAATCATTTGTCTCCTTCTTCAGTATGTACCAAAACCCTCGGCTAGAACGAAACTGAATCATGCGGGAAAAGGCACGCGAGTGTAATCAAAGGGAAGATAGTTCACAAACGAACCGCGGACATCTTATCTTACGTAAGAAAATGCATTGTCTTTGGTTTGTAAAGCTCTCATAGACAACTAGTAAATTTTAAGCGGGCTTTAAGACCTGAATTAACTCTTTCAAGCTTCATGACGTACACAATTAAGGGCCTGTTTACATGGAAGCGGGGGACCCCAGGTAGGCGAGGTAACCTGCTTAGGTGGGGTAACCCATTTGTCCATATAATCTCTCATTTTAATTTGATCACGTTTACATGATAGGTGGGGTGACCCGCCATATTTTATCTCACCTACCTGTAGTCCCCCACCTCCATGTAAACAGGTCCTAAGTCAGCCAATCACCACTTTTAGTAATATGAACAAATCCGTTCTGTAATACTTCCAAAGAAAACAAAAAACCACTCCTGCAAGGTGTTACACAGTCAGTCAGCTCGGATTTGCTTAATCCAGTTTGACAAAATTAAATAAAGAGCAAACTTTATTATTGTCTTGAAAAATGAGGGCATATTGCAAACTGCGCCATCAAATTAACGGTTAAGTAAACAGTATAGTCATAGAAGGATATTAAAGTCAGTGATAACTGAAGTCAATTAGACTTGACTGCTGGCAAAAGTTTCCTTTGATTCATCCATTCGTCAAACGTTCCTGTTGAGGTGTTCAGTATATTCACAAGAAGAAACTTAAGTAAAGAATAAGAAAGAAAAAAGAAGAACTGTGATTTAAAGAAGTTTTGTTATGATCTTTTAGTATTACAATAAAACCATAACTTTGAATAATAATAACAATGATAATAATTATAATACTAAATACCGAGATAATGGTTCAGTTCTATACAACAATTATTCACCTAAGTGGAGGTGGCTAGTGGTGGTGGATATTAGTATACACTGAAGCAGTGAGATAATTGAGCGCAATGACCGAACGGCCGTCGCGTTTTCTGGCAGACAAATAAAATTTTGGAAGGCATTCCATTTGTTGAGCTCTTGAGCAAAGGGAAATTTCTTCAAAAGGAGTCGTGATTCTTTTTGTGTTTGAAACCATTCTGTAAAAACCTATTAAATGTAGTTTTAAGCCTCGTTTTATGAACATGACAGCTAGTAAATAAAGAAACGCAAGACTCAATTTGCATAACAAAAAACTTTTTCACTGGTTTCATGGATGATTTCAAGTCAAAGCTTCACCTGTTTAAACTTCCAAACCGAATTTCGTCACCTTCTTCGTGTATTCCGGTAACAGCTTGTTTGATTATTTGTGAAGTTTCTTAATTTGTTTGTTTCGGCAGTAAAGTACCGGAAAGCTATTATGCTCGTAACTTACGCGAGTTTGGCGTCGCAGTAACTGGAGGTGAATCAGTGAATAGCACTGGATATCGGGAGGTTGAGTAGCCAATCAGAGCGCGCGAAAAATACTATCCACTGTTTTAGTATATACTAATTAAAACTACTACGCCATCATGTCTCATATACAAATGCGTTTTTCTTGAAGGTTTCCGACGGCTTGGATGCAACATACTGTAACTTGAAAAACAAAATTCTTTGCAAAAACTCTTGAACTGTTAAAAAATGATCATGCTCTGTTTTCCATCAGGGAATCATTTGCTTTCTCTTTTTTTTTACATTTCCGACTATAAAAAAAGGAGACTAAGGAAATTTAGCTCAGCTTTGAACAAAATCGCAAACTTGACATGACATAGCCCTTAAAGCAGAGGAACTCTTTCACCGGTGTCCGCTTAATCCAAGTAAAAAAGAAAAAAAAAGGAAAGAAAAGTTGTCACACACTCGAGCTCCTTTCCTGTTATACGGGAGTATTAAAAATGTTCACTAGAGTAAAAGTCGTGGTGAATCAACACAGTGAAAGCAACTACAAAATGAACTAGGACTTGCGCCTCAGTTATTATCAATGCACTTTATCCAGGTCAAGGCAATGAAAGATTGATCGAATCACCCATGGATGACTGCTCTGAATTCTGAAAACTACATTTAAAAGCAGAAACTTATTTCATGTTGAAGCTGGAGACTATTTTTGACTATTGATGGCGGAGGATGGGTGAGGGTGAGTCATTTCAGATTTAAACAAGGAGAATGGAAATCGTCGACTCTACCAATATGAATAAAAATGTAAATAAGCAAATAACCCTTTTGAAACGAGAAAAAAAAGACAGGTATTATTTTTAACTGGGACATTTCCACATTGTACCCCAATCCAAATCCTTCAGCAACCAAAATTATTACATGACAGTATAACGTGACTAAATTGATCTAACTGGAACTTCCGAAAATTATTACCCTCGTCCTATTTTTAGAAAAATATAACATTTTGTTTTGTTTACTGGTGATTTTGCAAAATAAGTTTTTAATTAGCTGTGTTTGTCTAATATTGCTTTAAAGCTATTCTGTCTATCCAGACTAATATTCTCAGCAGGGAAGCAGCCCAATGTACCCACATTTAGGGGGTCTAGTTTTCCACAGTTCTTACTTAATCATTTCGCAACTTGAGGAATTGTTGTACTTGAATATCACGTTTTGAGTTTTCTGTAAACGTCAAATAATTTTTGAATGTTTAGTTTAGTGATCGTACAGTAGACCGCCTAAAATCTTGCACATTAAAACAAACCTGGGCGAAAGGAATAGTTGTCACGTCGTCAATTGCAAATGGATACAACTTGCTAAACAAGCAAATCACTTCAATAGCTCTTTGAAGTCCAAGTTCTTGAGCCTCTCGTTCTAAATCTCCGAACCTGCATGCATAGTAGGCAATAAGCATAGTTAAGTGGAAGTAATTCATTTGTCTTCAGTGTCTTTTCATACTTCATAGCAACGAAGTAGGCACTCAAAATGTCTTTAGAATAAGAAACGTTGAAAAATACACACAATCGGCCACAAAATTGCTAAGACATTGTCATTAAACTTTGGTGAACAAATCAATCCACACCCCTCCCCTCTCCCATCCATTCAAAGTCAGTGTGTTTGTCTGTTTGTTGTTTTCTACTGGTGGCTCGAACAGCAGCATAATATTGCATGGAGGGGGTGGGGGAGAGAAAGTGATAATTTCCCATTTTTTAAATTAGCAAAACTTAGAAAGACCCTTTATTGCAAAGTGTCTCAACAAGAGCATGGTTATTGGTCTCAACTAATTTTGTCGCCTATTTTTTTTTTCTTCTAGCCTTCTTTCGGCTATGGGTGGGAGCCTCATCGAGTTCACTTTTGGTAAATGGTGTTTGGCAGCTGATTGTCAAAGCAAATCTAATCATCTAATGTTACGTCTAGATGTTAAAAATTATCTGCTGTATATATTTTATTCTCACCAGCGCGCTGTTTTCAGATCTTCTTTGTCACAATCTTCACTGACATCCGTGCCAGCTTGCTTAACTCGCTTTAAATCCCCTTTGTACAACGAAGACTGCTCTATAGCCAGTACTTTCCTCACAAATGATTCTCTCTCCTTCCTAGGAAAAAAAACATGGAATTTTGAAATACCTGATCGACAGTTATTGCACAGATCGTTTTTACTGACGCGATCAGCTACAATGCGAATTTGTTGAAAGTTGAAAAAAGTTTACATAAGGAAGAGTTCAATCCCGGGAGGATTTTTTTCCTGTACTCTAATATGGCCGCCCTGAAGTCGTGTCAAAACGGTCTTTGGCGTTGCGCCCTCTTATTAGTAGATATAGTGCGCATGAGCAACGGGGATTGTTGGTTTTGCCATGATGGATTAAAACTCTGTTGAGTTCTTTTGCTGAATGTTCTGGTTCAGTATTCCTCATATAGTAATTACCATAGAGAGGGATTGTTTGGAACTTAAGAATCGTTTATCGATTCTTAGTTCTTCGCTTTATGGTTATGTGAATTATAATTGCACATTTTTAGTTTTTAATTTTTAAAATTAACTAGGGCTGTTAACTAGTAAACTAGCTGATTAACTAAGCGGAAACTCTAGGATAAATATCGTTGCCTCGTATCGAATCGTATCGGCCAGATTGGTCACTTTATCTGTCACAATTGAAAGATATTGGACGCTAATTAACTTTCCAGTTGAAACTCATAAAGGGAGTTGACTTATACGTTAAACCGCCTATAAGACCCCTCCTCCCGCCTCTGCCCTGTTTTAGGCTAGTATCTACTGGAAGCGAAAAAATCATGCGATTATAAGCCCGCCACCGGATATAAACTCGCGGTACATTGTAGCTAATAGCTTAAATTGAATTTGGTTTATTGTGACGAGTCGAACCTTGATTAAAAAGACGTAAATGCAAAACCTAATATAATAAGCACTGCTATAGCTTGTTTCGAAGCGCTTTTTCTATCCCGGTTGTATAAGCGCCTATTGGACTGATATAAAGCCCTTAGCCTGCGAATGTCTGACAAACACTAAAATACACGTGCCAAGAGTAATGACATCGTTACTAATGTCATCTCCGCCAATCAGCATTTTGCATCGACTTTGATGTAGATATTCAAATTCCAGAGATGTAGTTGCAAGCCGTCCTTTCCTTTCCCGCCCCGCCGCCAGAGCGCCCTAGAGTGTGCGCTTGCTCACAAGCTAGTATAATATTATTATACTAAGAAATATTAATACTCTCGTGACATACCCTTTTAACTCATTAGTCCAATAATTCATTTAGCAGTTTCTTGTCTCGCAAATAGCAAATAACTCTATTAAAATTCAGCTTACGCTAATTTTCCTACCTGTTTACTTTGTTGAGTTTGCTTCTGACTCGCTCAGCAGACTTGGTCTGGATCTTTTCAAAACCCTTCACTCATCATGCCCGACAATGAGTTCTTTTTTTTGAAGGAGATTTCTTAACCCTGCGGGGGTAATGAACGTAATCGGAGGCAGTCACATTTATTTTTAGTAAACTTAACCATAACCCCATCCAGACCTAAAAGTATATCATTTTTCGCCCAATGTAAGGAAATCCAGATTCCAGAAACCCTAGGATTCGAATTCCCTTACATGGGGCGACAATCCGCAACCTTGAAATAATATATCGATTTAGCCAGGAAAAACAGCGAAGCGCTCGATAATAGTTATAGTTTGCTCAAACAAAATATAAGATCCTGCAATGCTAAAGGTGATGTTACACGGAACGATTCGCAACGACGATTTTAAGCGCAACACAGGTTTCAAATGTTGGAACAATATTGCAGCTATTCGAAACAATGTAACAACAATGTTGTAGCGCTGTGATGGGCTTAAGATCGTTGTTGCGAATCGTCCTGTGCGTGTAAAGATGATGTTACACGAGACGATTCGCAACGACGATTTTTAGCGCAACACAGCGTTGCAACATTGTTGCGACATTGTTTCGAATAGTTCAACATTGTTCCAACATTGCAAGGATGTGTTGCGCTAAAAATCGTCGTTGCGAATCGTCCCGTGTAACATCAGCTCAACATCACCTTAAGCGGCAAATGCAAGGAGAACGGTGAAAAAACAACAATAGGTTTAATAACCAAAAACAGAAACTTTGCACGTGCAGCACATCTTTTTTGGACATTTCTTTGCCGTTGCCTTGAACGACTACAACGTGAAACTTCCAGAAACTTCCTAGTTACACGATTTAAGGTGATGTTACACGAGAAGATTCGCAACGACGATTTTTAGCGCAACACAGCGTTGCAACATTGTTGCGACATTGTTTCTAATAGTTACAACATTTTTCAAACATTGCAACGATGTGTTGTGTTAAAAATCGTCGTTGCGAATCGTCCCGTGTAACGTCACTTTTATGGAGGGACTGTCGTACGCGTTCTTGTCCACGTTTTTTTTTTTTTTGCTGCCGCTCATTTTCACCTTGGAGGTCGCTATAAGGATTTCTCGTTTTCTCACCGTTGATAAAAAAACTTTAGTGTTGTTCTTTCAAAAAAAATGTCTCTTTAAATTTTGTTTTTGATCTCTCGCTCTAGCTCTCTGTCGCTCTTTTTCTCGTTAAGTTTTGCTGGCCTTTCGTTTTGATTGACCCTTTACTTGTCTCTGCTTTACAAGACGCTGGTGGCTATATGATTTCGCGCCAAAATAGCCTCGAGTTGTAATGTGTAGTTCCAGACAATATCCTTACCCCCCCCCCCCCCCCGCCCTCCCCATTGAAGGCAACGGAACTACCCTAACTACCCTAACTACCCTAAACAATATGCAAAACTGTCTACAACTAACCTAGCTAAGACCTGGTTTTCATGAATGCTGTGTACACGTACAGTACAGTAAAGATTTAGCCTCTCTCATATCACAGGGCAATGCTGTTCCAGTGAACTGCTTCGCTATAACTGAAGCTGTTCTTCATGTAGTTAGTTCGCGGAAACGGGACAATCGACAGAGTTCCTTAGGGAGTAGCGCGTTTCATATCGTTTAACAAATTTAGAGGATAAATATCCTGGAACAAGATCATTTAAAGATTTCTAAACCATTAGGGCTTTTTGCATTTGAAACTGAGTGCTCAAGTCTTCCCAATTAAGTTGTCTAAATAAGCGATTGGCATCAGCATCATATCTAGAAAAGGTTAGAACACGAGCAGCACGGTCTGAAGCTACTGTAGCCTGTCAAACAAAGTTTTTCCACAATTACCCCACACAATATTACAATAATCGAATTGAGATTGAATGAGAGCGTTGTATATACAATGGAGAGTAGGCAATGGAAGAAAATCTCTAATTCTTTTAATTGCTCCTATCCCGAAAGCGATCTTTTTAGATAATTTATCGATGTACGTTTGCCACCGCAGATTTTCATCAATAAATATTCCATGCAAGCGATTTTACAGAGGTAACTTTTTCTATCGGAACATTATCAATCGAGAGCTCGGGTTGGCTCGACAAAGTACTCAATTTTTGTCTTGATCCAATTAGCATAAATTCAGTTCTAGCAGTGTTCAAAGTAAGTTTGTTGGAAATAGCTATTTGTTTAGATTACCTAAATCGTCATTCAAATTTAACTGTATTGAATTCACATCAACATCTGCATAAGTGATAAGCCTGTCATCAGCATATATCCTAGGCTGGCATGAAGTTAGGCAGTTTGGCAAATCGTTGATGTAAATAAAAAATAAAAGGGGACCAAGAGTTGTTCCCTGAGGTACCCCGCATTTAAGTGAACAGATTCCAGAAAGGTAACCATTAACGAGACATCGTAGTGTACGATTTGTCAATTACGATCTAAACCAATCGAGAGCAATTCCTCGTATTCCGTAACGAGTTCATTTTTGATAAAAGGATATGATGTTCAACAGTGTCAAATGCCTCTTTTAAATCAAGGAAAACCACAGCATTAACATTTCCACGATCGATATTAAAGGCCCAATTATCAGTAGCTTCAAGGAGAGCAGATACAGTTGAGCGTAAGGAGAGAAAGCTCGATTGATGAGTAGAAATGATATCTTCAAACAAGTATTACTGCTTGCATTGATCATCTTTTACCTATGGTCTGCAAAATCCTTTTTTCTTTCACGCTGGGGCGGATCCAGGATTTGACGAAGGGGGGTTCGGATAAACGCCCGCCGAAGGCGGTAGCCCCTAGGGGGGTCGGGGGCATGCTCCCCCGGAAAATGTTTAATTTTAGGGCCTCTGAAATGCGATTTCCAGCGTTTTCAGGGGCAATTTGAAGTGGCTTAATTGCTCTAAAGTCACCTCCATTTTTGTGCTAACTACAGTAGTTTAAAGGATGGATTTTCTTAACACTGACAATAATCGAGACGGATAAACATTTTAAATTCATTCAAATTAAAACTTCATGATTTCTCAAAAATGGGATCAGCCAGCAACATTC
>NC_133208.1:8764198-8819198 GCF_958299795.1 Porites lutea | reverse complement strand
AGGTACACTCTCACAAAAGAATGGTGAATAGTTAATAAGAAATTATTGTAAACAAGACATCAGTTTTCGAAAAGCCCTATACTGTGAGCCAGTCTCATTGTTGCTCGGAATTCTAAGAGCGGGAATGATATGCAAGCGCGCGGGCGAGCAGAGAGAATTTCGACCAGAAGAGAGAATGCTTTCGCCGACCAGCGGTCTTGCAGATCAGGTACTCATGCGCTATAGACCTATTCGGCTAACTAAATGTTGTACCCAATTCAAACCCTTTGGGGATAAAACGTTTTGTTTCAGGAATTTCCATATCATTTAAATGTGAATGCAACATTATAATGCAAATACAGTACACAAAGAATTTTGAACCCGGGAGATTTGAATTGGGTACAACATTGAGTTAGCCGAATAGGTCTATTCGCCCCAGACTACACTATGTTTGATTTTCAATCCAAAACAAAGTTATAGTTTTCAGTTTACATGACGCCGGAATGAAATTTCGCATAAGAATGAGCATTTCATTCCGATTGAAAACCTGAATGAACTCATTCCGGAGGGAATGAACGGAAATGAAATGTCGTTTTGGTATCATGTAAAAAAAAATATAAAGAATGGAGTAAACTCAAAATTGAAAGTCATCCCGGTTTTGTATTAATAGCCCCTAAACGTACCGTTGTCTCATTCCACCAAAGGCCATCTTCCAGCCAGCTGTGTTTAGAAAACTTGTTCTTGTAACTCCACCTCTCGCACCAGCTTCATTAGCTGCACCACTGCGCGCCATTCCCGGCCATGGAGCCTGGGGATTAGAAGGTGGTTTTTCTCCGGCTTACAGTCGTCCCAAGTTTCTATTTTGTCAAAAGTGTCCCGTACCCTGCAATAAAAAACATTACAGCTAATTTATATTACCCAGTCAATCAGTCACGTTATATATCAGTCGATTTTATCAGCACTATTAAACTCAAGACCTTTTAAAAACCTTTTATAATCTTCGAAAAGTTAAGGTGGCTCTGTGAGCTTGAGACATAATTGTTATATTAATGTTAGTTTAAAAAGGTACAGTTGACTCTCTCTAAGAACAACACCTTTTGCCCCGGCACTAACTGTCCATCTTAGAGAGGTGTCCGGAGATTCAAGATAACGTGGCTTTACCAGGAAAGCTGTACCTATCAGCAATGAACACACGATCTCGTCTGTTTAACTTGTTCCAAACAGATTATGACTGGAACATTGTAACAGGAAAGTGGAACTATTTTCTTATTGTGCAATCATGATCAAACGTTCATGACAAGTAGGCGTTCAGGGCTTCTTGGTCTAGACGCGTGACTTTATACCCTCAAACATTTTGCAATTTAGTGTCATATAGAGCACCTACTTTTCTGGTCTGAGGTAGTTTCTCACTACATAAAGCACTTCTCAATTGTCCGTTGATGGTTTGAAAAGTGTCCGTTGTCCGTCTTAGAGAGGTGTTCGCCTTACAGAGGTGTCCTTCTTACAGAGGTGTCCGTCTTATAGAGAGTATAGTTTACGTTATACAGTCAAAAAATAACTGAAAAACGGCAGAGACCAACACTAGGTGTCCGTCTTATAGAGGTGTCCGTTTAAAGAGATCTTTGTATATCAGTTGCAATGTCAATGGGGTTCGCTGAATCGTGTTTGAGTTATAAGCCATTAAAGATGACATTAAAAATATTTTGTTGAGTTATAACAAGGCTATGGTAGCTGTTTATTTTATTTACATAACATAATTCTCTATTACAATGGAAACTCGATTTAGCGAGGTGCCAAGGGAAAGGGGAAATTTTTTTCGTTATATCGAGGGTTCATTATATCGAACACCTCCATGATTTATCGAATTTTCGGGAAAACTACCAAAATGATCGTTATTTCGAGGTGAAGTTAATAATTAATTTACAAAATCCAGCATTTCCGGATCTAAAAAATTACTGTTATAACATCTCATTACCGAGCTATACTTGGCTAATGCACTGGAAACTCAAGAACAGGCAAAGGGCTCTTTTGTATGGCGTTTCAGCCTCGAGAAATTTAAAAACAATCTGTCATAAAAATCAGCATTCGGACACAAGAAACTTTTTAAATATCGCAAAGCAAATACCTGGAGCTCATACTTTGGCCCCATGCATCCATCTCTAAACCAGGATATGATGAGTTAACCTGCGAGCAAGCTCTCCAGGGCGCTATGGCAGAGGGGCGGGAAAAGGAAGGAGAACTCAGTTGCAACTACGTCTCTGGACCGAATTCGAACATCTGTATCGAAAAAGTCGATGCGAAATGCTTATTGGTGGAGATGACATTAGTAATGACGTCATTACCTTTGACAAGTGTTTTTCAATGTTTGTTTGCATTCGCGCTGATTGGCGAAAATCTGACAGCTCAGTAGAATTCAAATTCCAGAGACGTTGTTAGAAGGAGCGCCCCGGAGAACTTAATCCCAAGGCAAAATAAGAATCATATATAATCAATAATGAAAGTATCCTAATATAGGAGGACAAGCTCTTGGGGAAAAATAATTGAAAAAGAAAAAAACAACATTGGCTTGGTCAGTTGCACATAGGATGCCAAACTTGTCAATCCAGCTGTTGTACTCGTAAAGTCAGTTCTGATGGTGAATGCGTAATCCAGGGAGGCGTAGATTACGCTTAAAGATGTTGCTAAGAGATACAGGAAATGGAGAGGTATCGAACTCAACCCGCTCGCTGACCAGGTTATTTTAAGTGTTTGTTTGGCGCAAAATGTCGAATTATGAAATTATCGACGGATTTCTAGTAACACGGGGAAAAATAGGAGATTTTAAGTTTAAAATTTACCTATGAATGACGTCGGTAAGTGTGACGTCATAATTTGACATTTTGATGCCAAAATATGTGAGAATTAAAGTTTATATTTTTCAGGTTAAGGTGGATAAGAGGAAGAGTTAGAGCCAACAAAGTTACAGTAAATTAGCCAAAATTTACACCAACCCTTTGGGGTGTGGTCTGGCCCCTCCGTGAGAACAGTCTTATTCAAACCGACTGATTGCAATGACGATGATCATTATAACTCCCTACCTTAGTTTACGGCCGACAAAGGAGGCTCTAGACTCAATGGCACCAGTTCCTGTTATTCCTGTACGAAACAGCGACAAAGGTGTATCGCTGACAAAACTTGCACACGTGTTCATGTGCGGTGACAAGTTATAGTCGTGTTCCATACGGGATTCTGGGAGGTCGGCAGATGACCTCTGATTTCCGGTCCCGCGGGACTGAGGGTAAATGTGGCACATGTTTCTTGTATGCCTAAGAGGCCTTCCTTTTTGGTCTGTGAGGACCTCTGTTTTGAGTGCTTTTAGAAAGTCTCTCGATAAAGGAGCCTAGGGGCAAAAATTCAAAACGTCGATGTGATCGTCGAGGGAAAATGAAAAAGAATTCAGTTGGAAACGTCAACTAGCCTGTATGTTATACTCTGACAAACATACAATAATTTTATGCGAGCTTCAGCTCTTCCGGATAAACATTTTTCGAACATAAACAAACATAAATCAAGTATTATACATTTCTTCCAAGTGTCAGAAATATTTTCAAAATATTTTCCAGTTCTTTGTCTTCGGATTGGATGGCTGTGACCTTTTTCGCCCTTTTGTGGAGTTCTCTTAATTAAAAACAGGGGTTTCTATTATAAATCGAAGAAATGTACCATCGTACCGATGGAAGATTACCCCGGATGTGTGGCCTACTTTGGTTCGAAGGTCTCTCGTCCTGAGATGATAGATGTAACATAGTCAAGTGTAGAGACAACTTAGTTTACCGCTGAAGTTTCGCACATATCGATCGTGAACATCTTTAGAAAAAACAAGAAAAAGAAAAAAAAAGAAGATTTCACTAAACCAGGACAACAGGTGGCGATCACACCAGGACTAGGGTTGAATTGTAATAAGCCATTTGCACGATGACGTCATTTTACTACTACGAGCACAATCCTTCAGGAGGGGGACATTGGGGGGTACCCAATACCGCAATATCGTAAGAAAAAATGGCAAATACCGAAATACCGCGTCGAAAATCGTCTAAATACCGATACCGCATATTTTAATCACATTCATAATCAGTTCCGCATACTTATGGTTGCTTCCATCTAGCGCGTTTAATTATCTCAGGCATTTATGCACCAGATGTCCACGTTTTTTTAATATTTTGGTAGTTGGCAAATTTTTGGCAAATTTTCACTGAAAAGAACCTTTTGGTAGGTCGACCCAACAGCTAACTAACTCCAATAAAAATAACTCTTGAAAGCGCGAAAAAAAAACAAAACAAAACAAAAAACAAACCAACCAAAACCCTTTCCACGCACGTCTAGGGCGAGTTTGGATGAGTCTATAGTCTAGTATGTCAGTATCTCAGGGGTCAACTATCTCGACTGTCTCCCCAGTGGGGAAGAGCGTTGCGTGACGACACTAAAAACGGCTGAGTAGCAGACTGGCACACGTACACAGATCGAAAAGCCTGGTAAGGTAACTTGAGGTGACTCATTGTCATTGGATGCAACAACAATCACATTGTATATTATCGACAATTATTAAACTGTCACAAAATGACCCACAATGGTTTAATCATTTACCGTTATGTCTCAAGACTTCTAAATATTAACTTTTATTGACCTTTATGTCCTACTGTGTTTTGTTTTGCGTATTGTATCGAAAAGAAAGCGCAACCGTAATACCGTGAACAATCTTATTTCACCGAATACAGTCAGCCAAAATGATGTAAAACCGCATACCGCAGAGCTAGATGATACCGCAATACCGCACGTTAAAATTAAAATTACCGAAATACCGTATGAAAAAAAGCCCAATACCACAATACCGTAGACCCCCATGTCCCCCTCCTTCAGATATTGCTTTCTAGTGCAAATTAGCGCTTTTGTTATTTAAACCTCTCTGGGATTGCCAAATTTAATAATGAAAAGAAAAACGAAGAGGATTCTGGTCGTAGTAGTAAAATGACGCCATCGTGCAAATGGCCTATTGAAATAGCGGTTATAACAGAGGCAAACAAGGATCAATCTCTTTGGGGTATCTTTTCAACTTCTTAATCAGTATCGCATGCGTGGTTACACGCTCTTCCGTTTAGCAGGAATACTATACCCCCAAAACTGACTTTTCGATCTAATAATCGAATGGCAGTTTGACAAGAAAAGGTAGGCGAAGAACCATTCATTGGGTATAACTGTAGTAGGCCTCTACCAGTGGACGTTGTTTTTTTGTCAAGCGTTTTCCATCAAATAGCTGGTTTATTCAACAAAATCGTTGGTTAACGCTACTTGTGAGCTTCAGCAACCACAACAATGACAATGGAAAGCCGAAATAATAATAATAATAATAATAATAATAATAATAATAATAATAATAATAATAATAATTAATAATAATTATAATAGGAAGTTTTTAAGCACATAGGATGTTTTTTGAGCCTCACACTTCAACCGGATGTGGCGTTTTTGCAATCTTGGAGCGCGTATTTGACCATTTTTTTTTCCCGCAAATCGTTTCCTTGAGAGAAAAGACACTAACGAATAGAAATTTGGTACCATCAAGGCATTTTAAAAGAGTAAAGGATTCACTTCCGGTTGACATGCATTACTCAAAAACGTCTTTGCTTAAGCTTCCTTATAATGAAACAAGAACAAAAACGCGAAGCAGGCGCGGATCTAGGATTAATACTGACCGATTTCCTAAACGAGCGCCGAAGGCCCAAGCTTTTGCGAGGTCCGGGGGCATGTCCCAATGGGAAATATTTTTCGATTTTAACTTCCCAAAGTCCCCTTTCTTGGGTTTCTGAGTCATTCATACAGGATAACTTGGCCAGTTTTATCTCCTCGGATGAAGCCTTGCAACTTAATATATCTATTATTAAAAATCTCACCGGTTTTCGTAAAACAGTGGAAACCGGTGTGGATCCGCCCCTGACAAGCATGTAAAGCACGGTTTTACGTAGAAATTGCTTATTACCATCGCACGACTAATGTTGTCACACGTGATGAGAATGGCAGTGCTATTATTTTGTCGCTTTTATTTAAAAAAATGGGTTTGTTCATTTATGCATTTATCTATAAACTAGCCTTTGATCAATGATCTCCTCCTCATTTTCAGACTTGATTTCACTCGGTAAAGCAGGAATTAGTCCATCTGCAAGTAAAGGTGCATCCAAACGCTCAAATGGTCTCATTTTATTCAGTATCGGTTTTAGTTTATCTGGCGATATAGCACACTCACCGGCCTGCTTTTGGCTCGATTCAACGTACTAAAAAAAGAACAAAACAATTTAAGGACTTTTTATAAACATTTTTAAGGATAAAATGTAAAATACGTTTGAACCCGCCCATGTGCGACCACCTCTAAGCGATCACCTTCCATAAGCGACCATCTATCCAAAAACATCAAAACTTTTCTCAGTCAAAGCCCTGTAACTGAGAACGACCACTTCTAGTAAGCGACCGCTACCACTTTTAGGCGAGACGGTTTTGTAATTTTTAACCTGCTGCGGGCGACCAGCTGACCCGTGGTCTAATCTCTATGATAATAATCAGTACTAGCCTTCCAAGAGTATACAGAACTTTTATAAGTGACAACGTGGAACCTCACATATACAAACTGCATGTAAACAATCTTTGCTTAAAAACAGATGTCTTGGGACTCGTATAGTTCGATACTCGCAGGCAACCACCGGATCTTCGCACTTTGGGCGGTCGCTTACCGGAAGTTCGACTGTGAGGGAATCCATGAAAGGGAGTCCTAGTCTTGGACTCTGGATTCCCGGATTCTGTGCCAGTGGAACTTGGGTTCTGGATTACAGGCAGCAGGATTCAGGATTCCTTAGAATGTGTTCCGGATTCCAAAACCAAGGATTCCGGATTCAACAACAAATATTGCTGGATTCCAGATTCAGTCGAGTAAAAATTTTCCGGATTCCGTAATCCGGATTCTGTTTCATGGGGCGACTCTCTGTAATATTATGTAAAGCGATGATTTGGAGTAGAGATGAAAGAGGTTCAATTTACTTACCATGAGCATGAAATCCTCCTTTTTAAGACATTCTTGAAACGTTTAACCCGCTTGCAAAGCCGATAATCTTCCCCGGTATTGAAAAAGCTTTGCTTTGATCTCACTCAATCCACCTTGATATTGAAACGAGAAACACGCCCTCTTATTTGATCCTTGTAAGTTTTGTTTCTGCAAAAGAATAAACCAATAACTCAGTACCAAAAGGTTGTTCTAATTGTAAAACAAAAAAAGGAAATGTGCTTTTTTATTATTAACCAATGAGCTAAACTAATTGTAGTGTACTTCACTATTAAAGAAGAACCAAAAAAGTCTTTAAGAGAAATTCCAATTTCACCAACCCTCGGTTTTTGCAAACTCCCCTTACTGCTGCGCTTTTCAAAAACACGTGAATTCTGAAGTTCTAAAGCCAACTGATGTTTACGTTCTTCAGTGCTGTCAATCATCTTAGCGGATCTCTTAGCAACAAGAAGTTTGTGACTGGTGGATTTCGATCCGCTTTATGTGTCTCTGCATAGCTTCTTTGCTTGTGATCGTAATTATGTTGACGGCAGCCAAAAACGCAACTGCGAAGACAGCTTTTGAACTTCAGTGTTCGGGTGTTTTTGAAAAGCGCGTGCAGTGCACGCGCATGTTCTGACATGGATATCCATGGTTCTGATAACAAAGTTAGATTTGGTTTTCAAATCAGGGACACTGCTGCATTTCTCGTGGCGTATTGATGTGGTATATTAAGAGCCAATGTCTGTAATTTTCGAGAATCGGTTGACAGTCGTGAATTTTTGAATTTCTTCATATTTTGCTCAAATAATCTCTATAGTACACTAATTTCAAAAATCACCTTAAAAGTTGTAACAGCTTTTTATTTTTTCAGGAATCAGGTAAAGTTTGAAAAACTCTAAATCGGCGCTCTTTCGAGTATGAAATTAGCGAAAATTGAGCATTTTCTTCGCGCTCGTACAGAAAAACGGAATATCATCTCCAGATGAAATCAAGTCACAAAACAGACACACGTTTTTACTTTATAATTCAGCAATTAACTTTAAATAAACCGTTTAAATGAGACTGTACCGGCCGCAAGAAGAAACACGGTTTCAGCACTTTTCAAAAATGGCAAATTTGACCTAACTTCACCATCGTAAAAACCCACTTGGTACATGGAATTTCAGTATGAAACACAAACTGTACTAAAGCATATCCTTTGCTGTTGTTTGTGTTAAAATATTTCTGGCGGCATTCCAAATGCGCACCGTCGAGAGACCAAAACCTGAAGGGTATTTTGACACCAGGAAAGCGCGTGCAACAAGCAAGTTTCGACGCTTGGAATATTAATCCTCCCTTTGCAAACATAAGTTACTTCGACATTTAAACCCTAGTCAGAGTTGTAACGGTTTCAGATTATATTTCGGCGTTTCTGTTCGGTTTAACATGATTCCTTTCAACTCATTTTTGCGATAAACCATAATGAAGAGACACGAATACGCAGTTCAAATCACAGTTCGTAGAGAGGAATATTGTCGAAATACTCGCTTGTTATAGTTTTAATCGTATTGAAACCTTAAAATCAGAAAAGTTATTTACTTACCTGAACTTAAATGCTAGACAGGGTCACAGTAGCGCTAACTAAATTCTGCATCAAGGCAGATTCAAAGTTAAGTTTCTGTATGTTTTCAATCTGTCAACACGAGGGAAGATAACATTCCGGAAGTGCGTGACGCGTAACGCGCCGGAAAAGAAATTGCTGGTATACGTGTTTTATGGTGCAAGTCTTTGTTGTATGTTCGTATAGCATCTCGCACATATTCAAACTTGGTTTGTGGCGCCTGTGGCCCCAGTAATGCTGAATGTATTGCAATCATAGAAAAGATGTTGTGAGTCACTTGGTATGCTCCTGACTTGTTAGTCACGTGAGTATGTTAATGATAGAAGAAAGGTTTTCTGCATTTACGTTAGGTGACCTTTGTTTGGTCCACAAAATTGGTGCATGAAAATAAGAGTTTTTCCTGACCACCGCTAAATGTTTGGTTTCGGGTGGCGGAGCACAAATCCCGTTGTACCGTTCCAGAACAGCCTACTGTCTGCTCATTTAAAAGGGGTCCGTAAGGGCACCTTAATTAATGACTCTGCGCGGCCTGAAGAAAATGATATACGCAGACGTTTTCTGAGCGACGAAGGTGCAGTCCATTACACTTCTTTTTCTTTTCGAAAATGGCCACGGACTTCTCCCCTCGCCCTTCGCTGCTAGGCAGTCGTTTTTGCCTGAGGGATACCACCACGAAGGAGTTTTAGCACACAGGTCTCTGCAGGTGCAGACCTAGCGAAAAGGGCATCCTCCATCTGAAATTTTAAATCGATATGAAAGGCTATTTTCTGATTTGATTAAAAAATGGTAAGTAAAATGGCTGAGACATTTTAAAGCATTTTTTCATTTAGGCGACGGATTTTGACGTTATGAAAAAGAACTCGTCAGTGAATTGGTTTATTTTCTAGCCTGCGAACAAGTGCCGGGGGGTGGTGGCAGAGAGAGCCAGGTGACTATTCCTTTTTTTAGGCGGGAGCTAGCATGTACGTGCATTCTGGTCTAACGCCATAATGTGTAGACTGGCCTTTAAGGGGCGGGAGATCAGATCGTCAACAGCAGGTTGAGGTCTAGCCAGAAGATACCCTTGCTGCAGAGGAGCAAAGCAATACTACTTTCAGTAATTTAAACATATTAAACACTTGTATTTCGCTCATTAAATGTGTCCATCGTCCATTGTCGATTTGTGGTTTTTCAGGAATGTTCTTTTGCGGAGCATTGGACAATTTTTCTTAAACCAGTTTTTTACTCGTTTCCATTTCCCTGCTCTACCTTCATGCTGCATATGGAGTACGTGTGTACCAAAATCCCTCAATTCATACTGAGGTGATCGATAGAGAAGTCTATACGCCAAGCGGGGTTAAGATTAGTTAATAAAAACCAAAGGCCCAGAAGGCTAAGTGCAATGAAAGAAAACTAGTGTGAAACGTTTTGCAGACTCGGCTTACTCTATTTGTTTTCTTTCTCTGTTTGAGTTTCGGCTTGTGCATCCTAAAATCAAGTTTAGTTCGACCTGTTTTGGGGAATATAAAATATAAAAACAATTTAAAAAAAAAAACAGTGTTAATTGTCATTTTATTTTTTCTTGTACACTCGTGCGATGATTTATCCTTGTCTGTACAGTTGCGTGACAAGAGTCAAATCACACACGGGCTTTCATCACGCAACACAGGGTTTAGTCCGTGGCTAAACGACGGAAGATTTCAGTAAACTGCGGCCACTTGCAGTTGAAACGACTGGTAAGTAAATTCTTATAGATCTCGTATCTCATTTAGAGCTAGCAAGCCGTTTCTAGCGGCTTTATTTTAGGTGCAGAAAAACTGGAGGTCAATATTTACACTCAACACGAAATTAGCAGCGTTGTCTTTTTCAGCTACTTGCGTGCAATCAAATGCAGGGTTAATCTACTTAGTTCTTTTTTATTACCACCAAATTGAAAAGTGTTTTTCAAAAGATTTTAAGAGCTTCCCGTAATGTGTCCCTTGTAAAAGAAGTTAAGTTTGCAAAAACGTTTGTGTGCTTACACTTGCGGCTAGTTTGTTGCAGCGTTCCAACGTGCGAAACTACCCTGCACGTTTCGGTGTCTCAGCGACGCAATTTTGTAATGCCGCCAAACATTTTTTAACACAAGAAACGGCAAAGAATGTACTTTAAAATAGTGTTTGTTTCATGTTGAAATTCTATGTACCAATTGGGTTTTTTCGATGGTGAAATTAGGTCAAATTTGCCATTTTTGTAAACAGCCGAAATCGTGTTTCTTCTTGCGGCCGACACAGTCACATTTAAACAGCTTATCTGAAGATAATTGCTGAATTATAAAGTTCAAGTCTGTGTTTGCTTTGTGACTTGATTTTATTGAGAGATATCATCCCTTTTTTATGTACGAGCGCGAAGAAAATGCTTAATCTTCGCTAATTTCATACTCGAAAGAGCGCCGATTTAGCGTTTTTCAAACTTTGCCCGATTCAGCAAAAAATAAAAAGCCGTTACAAGTTTTAATGTGATTTTTGAAATAAGTGTACTATAGAGATTATTCGGGCAAAATATGAAGAAATTCAAAAATTCACGACTGTCAACCGATTCTGGAAAATTACAGACATTGGCTCTTAAATGCTTATATGTGCTCTAGCTGATTCTAGAGAATAAAGTGGTGAATTTGTTTAAATGAGAATGTCTTTTCAGTTTTTAGAATGAGAATAAACAGGGAGAGTTGAAAAAACTGACCCCCACTCCGCGGACTACCCACTGACCCCACTCCGCGGACTACTCTACGGACTACTCCGCGGACTACTCTACGGACTAGTCCGCGGACTACCATGCGGACTACCCTAACTAATCAACCAAATTTACTTTCACGGAGAAAAGAGTTAGAAGAAGCGTACCTACCTACAAGATCACACTTGATAAACAGCCGCCATCTTGATTTTCGCCATTTTACTCGACCCAGCTCTCCTTTAGCCTCGCCCCAGTCTTCATCGGCCACAAGTCAGAGCACGCCGTTCAGCCAATCGATGACCACTATTGGCGCTGGTAACAGTTTTTGTTATATTCAGCTTAAAAATGTTTTTAAGAACTTACTTATAGCCGTGCTTGGAAGTCACCATATTTTTGGATTCACCTGGCCCACAAGGCCCTTGGAGACGTATTCTCCTACGTAGGGCACGCAGTCGTTATTTGGATCGTCACGCGAGGTTTGGAGAGAAGCGTTGCGTGACGATCCAAGAACGGAAGCTGCAATGGACGTAGCAATGAAGAAGAAGGGCTGGGTCGAGTAAAATGGCGAAAATCAAGATGGCGGCTGTTTATCAAGTGTGATCTTGTAGGCAGGTACGCTTCATCTAACTCTTTTCTCCGTGAAAGTAAATTTGGTTGATTAGTTAGGGTAGTCCGCATGGTAGTCCGCGGACTAGTCCGTAGAGTAGTCCGCGGAGTAGTCCGTAGAGTAGTCCGCGGAGTGGGGTCAGTGGGTAGTCCGCGGAGTGGGGGTCAGTTTTTTCAACTCTCCCGAATAAACAATCGTGTTTTGAAGCTTTTAACCTACCTTCTCCGGGCCCTGTTCACCGCCAACTGTTTTCACTACGAGCTCTTTAATTTTACATCCAAACAAACATCTCCAACTGAAGCATACGGAACATGAGCCGGCGTATAAAATCCTCGAATACTCTGTTTTACATTGCGATTGTACTTTTCTCGCCAATGGTCTTCCGATAATTGCGATTTGTAATGACAACCCGTTCGAATTCGCACTTTTCGTTCGCCATGCAGCGCGACGAAAGGCGGTTGAAACTCAGATCGAAAATTTTGTTTTAAACATCGAACAATGTCTGCGTAAAGTTGGTTATCTGATTTTTGAAGCACGACCATGTTACAATTGAGCCAATATTTTCATTAAAAAAGGCGATGTGGTACAAACAGTAGCACAAGAACAAATGCGAACTAAAACTTTTAAAACTTACAGTTACCATAGGAACGTTTCATGACGAATTGTCGTGACGCGCACTTTCGAACACTTGGAACACTCTGCGCCTGCAGTGCAACAAGGAACCTAACGAGAATGAAAAGCGACGTCGAAAAAAAATAATGGTCGGGTGAAAAATAGAAAAGGAGTGCAGAAAGAAGAGGGCGGTAAAACGTTTGTTTATGACAAACGTTTCAGGGCTATTACTTGCGCGTTTTCTCGTGATCTGCACTTAACGTTGTGTTCTTAGCGGAGCTCCACGCGCGGCGCTTTGCGGTGATGGGTTATTTTTGGTGCGATTTTGCGGCATTTTTTTTTCAAAGCACTGTGTTGCGGTTTTCAGAGTCCAAGTATGCGGTAATTTTTAATTTTATGACGCGGTAATCGGTGAGAAAATTGTTGTCACGCGGTGATCTGCTTCGTTTCTTTAAAGCATGACAACTATACAAATTCATTAAATAACTAAGATAGTACGCGCGCTCTGATTGGCAGAGAGGAGTGTTTGCATGAGAGTATGTAAACATGGTTGTGGCGTCAAGATGTTTCTCTTTTCGCGCTAATCACGCAAGCACGAATTTGAAAACGTTTTCGAGTTCAAAACACGAAAAGTTTACTTTATTTATCAATTCCTCCGTCGGCGGAAACTTGGAAAATCATTACAAAGAAGGTGTGTCAATTTTTTTTCGCTTAAGCTGACAGTTTAAGCGAGAAAAATCCGTATTTTGAATAGCATCTTTTTGCAAAACAAGAACTGATTACGCGTGCAAGACGTCGTGTACAAGACTTTGCGACTGGTAAGAATTTCTCTTTTAATCAGTGCTATAACATAGAGCTTTGGGTTTTTTTTGTTGGGAAAGTTATTTTATAAAAGCAATAGAAAACTTCTTCCTGTGTCTGCATAGCCTGATATAAACACTCGAGGGGTTGGGAGAATTCTCGACAGTTATACAAACCCTCGACTTCGTCTCGGGTTAGTCTGTCTCGAATTCTCCCAACCCCTCTCGTGTTTATATCAGGCTACGCAAACACAGGAAAAAAGTTTTCTATTGCTTAACTATGGGTTCCTGACAAATCCTAAAAGGAGTCCTAAAAGGTCTCCCTAGGTCCCCTAGCCTGCGTGCCTCCCTAGTTGCACAGTCGGGGACCGTCATGATTGTGCAAAGAGAGTCCAGACAATGCGCTCATAGACATGGTGGAGATGTTATTTTCGCGGGAAAAAGTCTCTAAAATGTGTCTTGGCTAACGTTCTTACCGACCTTACCGTCTCTTTCGTGCCAGTCGCGAAACAATGGAGAGTGAACCAGATGGTGAACAGAGTGACTAGTCAGATAATCCAGCAAATAGTGAGGTCGCTATGAATTGCGTAGCAATTTTCTACGAAGAAGGAAAAGGGGGCGAGAAACAGAAAAAAAAAGTTCCTTTGTTTGGTAAATCGAGGGGAGAAGAGGCTGGGGAAATTCAGGGAAACCGTTTGGTAAGTATCATAATCTTATTCTACTTACTCCTAACCTCCCTCAACAGTGCATCGATTATCGACATTTTCCTAATTGAAAAAATGGACTGACAGTTATCGGACCTTATCGTATATAAGTTTCACTGAAAACGTTTGATAAACAAAGCCAAAGAGCGATGGTCGTACATGTATTTTTATCCTATGCTTAACATCGACGCACCTTAATCTGGAAACAGTATTCAAAAGACGGATTTTGGTCTTGAGAACGGCAGCTTCTTCCCATTTGCAACTGCGGTTTCGGTATTTGGGTAAATTTGATGCGGTACTGCGGTTTTCTCTCTCTACCAAGTGCGGTATTGCGGTATTCGTACCCCCCTTACGCCCCCCCCCCCCCCTCCTTTAAACATTACTGATTGTCACTCTTGTCACAGAAGGTTTGCTGTCTCCTTTCCTCTTCCGTCCGTTCACTACTTTGAAGATCAAGTCATTGGCCTTCATGTTTTGCAGAAAGATCACGATCTGTTTTTGCCTTTTTTACATACCATGAGCGCGACATATGACACTTGAAATATGAGCCCGTTTTTATGTTGTTTGTTTGTTTGTTTTTCTTTTATCTCCTAAGTAGTTATAAAAGAGCCTGGGGCAGCATAAAACTTGTCTGGGATTGAAAGTTGTTCGGCACAGCCAGGCAAAAAAACAAAACAAAACAAAAAACAAAATAAATTTCATTTAGCAAAGTATGAGGTCAAGCAAGTGCACATCTTGTAACACAACCGGAGTTTAAAAATGCGAAGACATCCAATGACACTCAATCCCGGATATTGGAAAACCATGTGATCGTCACATAACGTTTCACGTAATGTGTCTGTCCATCCGCGCCAGCGGAGCACCATGGGTAAGAAAGTGAAGCAATCTACCCATCCGAGAAAATTTAGTAATCACGTGACCGTACACCGCCCGACGGCCCGCCCGAGGGACCGTCCGTCCGCACCACTCAATCAACAGGTACAGCAACCCAAATGCAACTCGAGGTTATTTTGGCAGGAAATCGCATAGCCACCGGCGTCTTGTAAAGCAGAGACAACTACAGAGTCAATAAAGACGAAAACGGAAAGCGGAAATTGTTTCTGTATCCGTTTTGTCTAAAGTATTTAGTTCAGACTAATTGTCATGTCCACAAATTTGGAATATAGAACAGGAGAATGACAGAAACAGAGAAGACAGAGCGAAGCTCAACGAGAAAAAGGGCGACAGAGGTCTAGAGTGAGAGATAAAAAACAAAGGAGACATTTTTTTGTTGGAAGAATAACATGAAAATTTTGTAGTGGCGGTGACAAAATGGGAAATGCTAGCGGCCACCAATGAAAGGTGAAAATAAGCGGCAGTGAAAAAAAAGTGAACGAGAACACCTACAACATTTCCTCCATAAAACGTGTGACTAAGAAGTTTCTTGAAGTTTCACGTTGTAGTCGTGAAAAACAAGGGCAAAGAAATGTACAAAAAAAAGTGTGCTGCACGTGCAAAGTTGCTTTTTTTGCTAACTAGACCTATTGTTGTTTTTCACCATTCTCCGGCGTTGCCTTCGCCGCTTAGCATTACACGATTTTATGTTTTTTTGAACAAACTATAAATATTATCGAGAGCTTCGCTTTTGGCCCTGACTAAATCTATATATCATTTTTACACCTTTTTTTAAACTTTGGGACCACTTTATTTGGCTTACCACTGTTGTGGTATCCCTATTTACATAGGCTAGTGTAACCTCTCTGATCATAAAGGCCATTCCTGCCTCCACTTTGAGTGACCAACAACGATTTTCTCCTAACATCATAACAACAGCATAAAATGAAAAGGTTATGAGAATTGTTAAAAAGATCACAATCGAGTAATGCTTTGATCATGAAACAAATTATTCCCGAACAATCCTTTCAGAAAATGTATAAACTAGGACAGTCTGGACAATTTGTTTGTTAATATTGGGGTTTAAAGGGGTTAAGTGCCCCCCCCCCCGACAAGTAAGACCCTTAAAATTATTGTCACAGACCAATTTGTTGCGCAACAGCAAATATCTTTACTGTTCAATTTAGAACACCATGAACTGCACCTAAAAATGTTCAGCAACACGTGTACAATTCCTGTGAACTGGTCACAATACCACAAACTAATCACCGTTGTTGATTGTACTTTATTTTTCCCACACTGCACCTGATTGGTTTATTCCTTGTGACACAATAATATTCCAGCAATGTTTTGAAAACAGCCTTATAATAATTTATTATTTCTTACCCGTAGAGTTCTTGAACTAAAATGTTCAATGTGTGATAATCAACTGATAATAAAAACAACTTTGTAAAATTTAAACCATGTATTATTTAAAAAATTGATTTGCTTAGTTTCTCAGAAATACTGCTCATGCAATAGAATAATTACTAAAGGCTTGCTGCTCCAGTCTTACATAATAGCATAGCATCATTCCAACCCAGCCCATTACACACACCCTCCCCACCCCAACAACTCAAATATGCCTGAAGACAATTAATAAGGAATGGTAACAGAAAGTCGGTCAGGTACCATTGTGTAAACACCATTCCCCGTGCTAACACCAAATGCAGTGGAGCCTTGAAGACACAACCAACCTCTATAATTAGTCAGGGCCCAGGCTTCGCATTGGGGGAAAAGGAGAGAAAAATCGGTTTTGGCCAAAAAAAATAAAAAAATAAAAAAATGGCGAGTGAAGCGAGCCAAGCGGTAGTCCTCCCCACCACTAAGCTTGCTTCGCTCACTGCTATTTTTCCTATTTCACCCCTTTTTTCTGCCTTTTTCCCCCATTACAGAGCCTGCATGGCCCCAGGCTACCAACCTCAATATACTTTACAAAGTTCTCCAAAGTTATGAACACAATTAGTGACACTTTTATCAATCTATTTTAATTTGCTACGCACCTGCTCGATAAAAAAATTAGGACCAAAAAAGTGAATGTTATCTACACTATGTCTTCTTTTTAATAGAACTGAATTAGTTGAAGGATTGTCTGTAGGTACGAATTTTCATCCTCAACCTCATTCAATGTCAGATTACAATGTGCTTCCAGTATTTTAAACATAACTTTTTTTTTTTATAATTTGTGCCATTGAATTGTAAATAACTTCAATTTATATAAATATTGTAATCACAACAATATTAGTACTTTTTACAGTGTAATTGTATTTGAAATATTAACATCATAAATGTAGTTATAAAAAGATGGTTAACCTCACGTGAATCAACTAACCAAACAGAGGGTGCTGAGAGTCACATCACTGAACCAGCTCCAAAGAATCTTTAACAGTTAAGGCTGCAGCATCAGGTGACGGCTTGTTAGCCATCCATGACAGGTATGCATTCCAAAATATTGCTACAATTTGGACAAAGCCAACACGGTGCTGAATAGGAACAAACGTAAAATTCAGAGTCTGTGCAAGGGGCCAGATCTTATAATTTGTGATCAGTGTCTGTACATAGCGTTCCTGGAGCATCTCTTTAATTTCATGTGGTCGTTTTCCAGCAAGTGTCTCTGACACACTGAAAAAGAAGCATATCATAACAGGAGCAAAGAGACTCTGATCCAACAGCATCTTTTTAAAGCCGGCAGTTTTGGCAGTCCCAGGGACAATCCTTTCCAGTGTAAGATACCATGATCTTAGCACAGGGCCAATAACTAGTCCAACCACGCCCATACGAGCTGTTCTTCTGACGTCATGATTTGTGCCTCTTCGCTCAGCAAATTGCTGGGTGATGACATCTCCAGCGGCGACAAGGACACCTAAAGCAAAAACAAGACGTAATGAAGAGTTATACTGTCTTTGCAGCCCAGGGGAAAGCAATCCCGTATTTGGCCTTAATTGGTAACAGCACTGAACATGGTATGGGTTTGGGGGGTTGAGAGTCTTCAAACTGAGTACACAATTTTGCCATTAGCCTCTCAAACAGGGTGCTGCCCTGAACAGGCTGTAAAATGTGGGAGATTTCAATCAGTGTACATGTACATGTGTGTGTGTGAAGGGGGATTCAATAGCCTAAATATGGGTTGGAGAATCTCTTGTCTAAAATAGAGTAGTGAAATGGATGGTTTTAAGGCCTTATAGAGGCACACAGGGTATATAAATGAGGCAGCAAGTGAGATTGGCAGCAACAGCTTAATACACCCAGTCAATTTGCCACCTCCTCTGTACTTTTATACTTTACATAAACACATTAGATAATCACTCTTTTTCCTCCATTCTTTTATCTTTAATTTACCCATGGTCTGACTGTAACCTAGGGATGAGTATCAATTCTACCCTGGGACTGGGGGTTGGGAGGGGGGGGGTGCAGTATAGGATCACTGACTTGGGGGGAATAGGGGGACTGTCCTCACATCATTGTAGCTCACATCCAGGAGGTGTGAATGAAATCCTTCCCCTTTAACTTCTGTGAACTCAGATCGCACTCCCTCCCCCCTCGGTACATTCGCACCCTACATGAATGAGAGTTAAAGTATTTATGGAATAATAGGGGACTGTGAAGTCTAATGGGAATTAACATCAGCAGGGTGCAAAACAAGTCAGTTATACAGCTTTTCGTTTGGGCATTAGCCCAAAGGTCATTTCAACTAGCCCCAAATACTTTTTGATGAGGTAACTGCAATGATTTCACAGTTCTTAGACTGTAATTTTAATCCCTCAAAAAATGTCACTGTCCTGTACAGTGGGCAAGTTAAGAATGAAATCCACTAGCGCAATAGCAAAATCCACCAGTCCAGAGGTATTGGACACTACCTTCTTTTTGCAATAATATTATGATGCCTAGTTGTACCATAGCATGTTCATGGATAGCTTACATATACATCAGAACTTAGTCCCTTAACCCATAAAACAAATACTTGTACCTGTTTTAAAGAAGATAACCAAACAAAATTTTCACCATGGAGCACAAACCGTAACAATTTTTATGATTGTAATTTTTGCAGGCACAAAGCCTGCTTTGAAACCTGAAAAGGGTGGCACAACTTTTTCAAGTTTTAATCAACATCCATCCTTGCCATTCGTAGCTACAGACAATAGACCCTTGTCACCAAGCAGCCATTTTGTTCCAAGAGATTAAAAAAGCTTTGTATTTGCACAGCTAGCCTCGTTCTCACTGCCAGCTAGGCTAATTGTGCAAAAACAAAGCTTTTTAAATCTCCTGGGACAAAATGGCCATTGTGTGACAAAGGTCGATAGGATATGGTATCAATGCCTAATTTATATTAATAGCTGTGCATAACAAAACTGGACCATTATTTTTGGAAGTTAGAAAATAGTGTGGCATAGCCCCTTTATGTTCACTAAGAACATAAGGTACTATAATGAAAGTCTTTCGTAGAACATTGCTCTCAAATTATTTGTAGAAAAAATCTTACTATTTTTGATTACGAGCAAGTACAATAAACAACAAAAGAGAAAGATACTTTTAGAGTATGATTAAACCACAGTAAATTATAAGAAGGATACTGTAAAACCTAAGAATGAAATATTAGTTAATTACTATAAAAGTGTTCATATTTACAAAAAAATGTAGATAAGCATGAAATTGTTAACACTTTTTTCTATTGTTTGTCAGTCAAGCAATCAAAATAAATAAAAATCCCAAAACAGTAGGTTGCAAAGAAACTTCATTTTTGGAGTTGCCAGCCTGCACTTTTATCCTAGCTATTATCAATATTATACAAGTCAATCTTGATTTTACTAGGAGCAGAAAATGTAAAAAATATGGTGATATATTTCATGTGATTTGACCTGACAGATACAAAACCACACTAGCAGAGAGAGTCTTTATTCTAAAATGACACATCCTTCGTAATATTCAAAAAAACATTCTATGTTGACTCTGACATGAAGTAACTTCCCAGTGTAAATAAAATAATTTACATGCACAGTCAAGTTAGATTGTGTCAGCAATTATTGTTTAAATAAATATAAAATTTTCACGTTTTGTCAAAGATGCAAAATGTTGGGTATCCAAGATGAAAAGTTTACAAACATTGTAACAAACATCACTGGCTCTATCCACTCTTTGGGAAATATTTTCTGTGAACGGTTACGTGTATAAGTTGAAATGGCATAGCCACAGTTCTTAGCTAACTTCACTGTAGCCAAATGACTGACACTTGTGCTTTATAAATTTATGTCATCAACATTTCTTGTATAAATCGGTCTTGGTGGAGCAATCGGTTTACTTTCTGTATATCAGGGTGCAAACTTGCCATTCAGACATGCAAGTTGTTGCTAGTATGTACTAGCCCAAGAGACTTTTAAGTAGCCCCTCAAAAAATTTAATGAGCAGCATTGATTACAGTTCTTCTGTAATTTGAATTTCCCAAAAAACTTCACTTGCCCTGCTGGTAAGTTAAGAACACAATTCACTAGCCCGATTGCAAAATCCACTAGCCCTGGGCTATCAGACACGTCTTTCTTTGCATGCTGGTATATGTACATGTTCATCGTTCCTCAAGATGCTGATAAAGTTCTACCCATAAATCCATTAGATCCCATTGTTCATGGTTTATACTTTTCAAGCAACGATGTTTTTTCAATCAGGTGTATACCAGACCTGTCAACCCCCCACATCTTCAAATATTGAGAATTGATGGGATAAGGGATGATAAATGATGTCATAATGACCACGTCACATGACATCATTTGTGAAAAAAACTGCACAAAAAAGATTTTGTTGGAATTGTAACATTTGACCTAATTGGCTTAAAAATGTGAAAGGTTTGAACCCTTTGGCTTACTTCCCACCAACCACATTATTGCTTACATGTATATTACAATGGCATACCGGAGTTTGTGAGGAAATGTTTGATGTTAACACTTAAAATAGCTCAAACAAATCAAAGTATTTGAAAAAATTCCACTGTCAGAAAGTCGATTCTACAAGAAATGGCAAACCATAGCGATTATCTGTGAGATTTCAGACTCTAACCTGGAGACTGGGAGAAATGGTTCAAAATCTGAAGTCTCCCGGATTATCTGGGAGAGTTGACAGCACTGTGTATACAGTCAAACCTCGTTTTTTGGACACCTGCTTAATAAAGACACCTCATTATTACAGACAGTTTGCTTTGTCCCTGGGGAAAGAAAGTCCTTAAGTTACCCTTAACTTACATTTTCTCTGAATTCAACCCAGTTGATATGGACACCCCTCAGTGCATGTGTTAACAGAGAAATGTTTACAAATGTTAGAGTACTGTGTACAACTGGCAGAGTAATGTATACAACTGATAGCATAGTGCACACAACCAACAGAAATAATGTTAAAATGAGAGTCTCTCTCTGGAGTGCCAAATATCAAGAGAAGACGTATGAAAGAGCAACAACAAATGATGCCAAATAAGGGATGAGAAATAAATGACAAGAAGACAATAATATGAAACAAGTGACAAAAATAATTTTAAAACAAACAGCGCACCACTGTATGGTTTCATGCCCACGGTTTCGTTTGATTTAGGCCTTTTCTATTTTGCTATGTTTTTCATTTTGAGTGCATCGAAATCTAACAATTCACAAACTGTCCCAACTGTGCCTCCAAACGTCCTCATGCAAATTAGAGGACATTGCAAGCTTAGTAATGGCAAATCCGCAAATCCGAAGCTCATTTGTCTTTCAAAACAATTCTAAGCCCCTACAATGCGATCGGTAAAAGGATTTAAGCTCATTTTACAGCAATTAAGCTTTGGATTTTTAGAAGACTTCACCTCACCCAAATGATTTGAGTGAGATGATGTCTCCTCAAATCCATCATGAAAAAAAAAATAAATAAAAAACGGAATTTCATTAATTACAATACCTGTTGCTATAGTTTGTGTTTTCCAAGGATGTGTTATAAGCAGCTGTTGATATTTCGCCCAAGCTCTTCTTAGAATACTCATTACGGCTTGCCTTATATCTCTTTTTTTTTTAGCGCTGATTGAGCGCTATGATCCGCTGGAGATCGCCGCCGCCATGTTTTTTATTTCGGCAACCGAGCGGCCCTGGGAAGGAATTTGAATCGACTATTTTTTCGGTGGGGAGGAGCGGGGGGCGGGGGGAGGGGAGGGGATCACTTGATTTTTAGGAGAACAGAAGGGGGCATTATTCGTAATTGGGAACCCAAAAAAGAAATCATTGCAGAAGAATTAGAAGAATTGAGAAGGACGACTCACATTAGACTACGAGCAGTCTCTCTTTTTTTCTGTAGTCCGTCAAGCAAAACGCGAGACACGCAAATGGCCACGCGCGTGACTGATAGCGCGAGACAGGAGAGGCACGTTTCGCGCGTCTCGCGGCTTCGCCGCTCCCGCGCGCGTGCATTGCTCTCACTAAATCTGAAGAAAAAGAGAGACTGCTCGCAGTCTAGACACACATTTGTTGGACAACGCCAGTTTGAAAGCATATAAAGTAAATGCGTCCATTCTACTGGGAGGTAAAAGTGTTTGCAGTCTCAATTTGTTCTAACCGCAACTTTAGAAAGCACTTTCGAAATAGTACATCTGAATTTATATGGAGAACGTTTTGCGGCACTTTAATATTTACTCTTTTATAACGTGCTTATACCTAAGCTAATATTTAACTAATCTGAACATAACAGGCGAATTCTGAATTGGAAACCATAATTTTATAGATAACTGAATCACATTGTGAAACAGCGTCGATCATCGCTTCTTTAGCAACGGGCACACTAACTCAGCTCTATACTAAATCCGATTCAACCGCCGCTCGTCTGTCTTATCTTGAGTGTTGTGAAAAAGGGAAGACGTTTGCCTGGAGAATATTAGGCTTTAATCACCAAATCTCTTACTAACACAAACATTGACATGGCGGCAAACTGTAACCACAAGGATTACAGGCTCATACAATAAAGTCAAATCACACTACATATACAACACAACGAATTATAATGTAACGCGATACGTCAAACAACTCTCGCAGTGTTCAAGTGTTTCTAGTTTCTAGCTTTAGTTCGCAATGTCATTTACACCACATTGAGTCTCATCATCCAGTATTTCTTTATTTGTGTCTGGAGCCTTATCATCCGATTCATTAAGTCCGGCCTTACGGCAGGTTGGCTTAGCCTGCGTGGCAGGCGTTCGAAAGGGAAGGGGAAGGGAATCAGGCCGCGAGACCCCTTCCCCTTCCCCTTTTAACGCCTGCCACGCAGGCTACGGTTCCAGGTTTTAAAATCATGGGTGGATTTAGGAGTGGGCACCCTTTCCCAGCTCTAAACACTAAATCCGCTTTAACCGTTCTGGTAGACGTATTCATCTTAGGATTTGATAAGGTCTCTTTATTAGAGTTTATTGTATTGCTATAAAAAGTGTTACAAAGTCCTTATAGTTACAGCTTTCCACGAATACTGGACCACTCCCATCTTGACCCTCTTCGCACGCAAGTGGAATAGTTTGATTCAGTTACGTTACCAAAAATTGTTAGATCATCAATTTATATTAATCCTCTGCTGAAATCCCAAACTTGACCACTTCCGGAATTCAGGTTTATTCATGCAATTTGAACTATTTTCTTGCACTTGATCAAATAAATCTACAAATATCTTTTCAAAGCATTTGCTTTGAATATTTTATTCGTGCTTTGTTCACTATAAGTAAAATACAACAGGACGAAAACACTCGCAAATCTCTGCGCCAGAACTTAGTGGAAATGTTTGTGAGACATTTTGTGAGTCGTGGTGGTATTGTTCTGTAAAAACATATTTTATTTGTTACAAAAATTGTACGTTACTTTCGTTAATTTTTGAATTTGAGTTAGAACAACAACTACTTTGATCTGGAATTACAAACAAGTGAAGATTTATGTGCCACAAATCTAAACCCGCCCATTAACAGATCTAGATCCAGACAGCAAGGTTTTGTAGCAGGTTCTCCCTCCCTTAAACTAACCTGAATGCAGATCTGGCTTATGTAATACTTAAAAAAATGACTACAGAGTCTATTTAAAAGGCAATTCAAGCGTGGATTAACGTGACCCCAATGCATCAAGTATATCAGAAAGGTCGTCCAAGATCATCCCATATCACTGATGATGGCTAAACCACCCATGTATGCATACAAAATGTGGGGAAAGCAAGCTAAATATAACACAGTACCACAAAAGTCTTGTAATTCTGTGTCTCCGCGATCCCTTAGTCGGGAGACTATACTATAAATCTATATGTGGCCGACTCTCTGACTGTGCAGCCTCTAGATTTCACCGTGCTCAGTGAAACAGCAGCGACCCCTGTAACACATATGGAAACAACAGAGACTTTGCACAAACTAAGTTACACTGTCTGCAATTGAATGCGAGTGTCGGCATGCAGAGAGTGAAAGCCAAAGTGTTCATTCAAGATCCTTTCAATCCAGTGCTGTTCACGGAAGATTCAGAAAGATACGTCGATGTGCGCAACATTGTTTGTGCCCTAACCAGCTATAACTACAGTGAAGATATCTTACAGTTTGAAGAAGGTGATGTTATTATTCTCCTTGATGTGTTTCAACATATATACCAATGAAGTCGTCACTTTTGCAGAGGCAGCTGAGACAGTTGAGATCAACTACAGCCGATGAAGTACAGCGTGAGTGGATTCCAAGCAGAAGAAAGGGGCGGTTCGAAAGCGGTTTTTTCAACTATCAAGCAAACAAATATGGGAAACAATGCCGGCAAACATTTTTGGGGATCAGGGGAATCTGAGCTTAAATCATTTTAGGGAACAATCGGTTTTATTAATGGGGAACAAGAAATAACAAAAAAGCATGAAGGGATCATGGGAACTTGGCCACTTAATTTGTTCAGGTAGACAGGCGGGTCTCAATGGGGTGGTGGCATTTACGGTTGTCGGCTAAAATTTTGGCTCTTTTACGGCTATCGGCAAAATTTTTTCAGTTACGGTTAACAAAAAAGTTAAAAATTAACTTCTTTTGTTTCAAAAAGTTAAATATTTATTAACCTGTATTTTTTGTATCTTATAAAGGAAAATAAAGGTCTTAGGATCATCTCGGGATATGAAATAAACATATACATTTGATAGATCATACTTTTTATGAAGTATTCCACTGCTAATATTATTTTACACATAAAAATGTCAATAGTCAATTTAAAAATAATCTTTGTGAAAAAGCAAAGCATACACGCGAACGCCTAACTCAAGGCCGGGGCGCGACATTCATTACAACAGAAATGCCGTTTTCACACTAAAGACGGATTATTCGTGTGACACGGGTTATCCGTTTGATGATTCGCGTCAGATAGGTAATACGTCTTAATTTTAAAATGGAATAGTTTTAATTTTGCATGAACAATCCACCTGACTTTATCCTTCAACTTTGACGGACAGTTTGAAGACGGGATTATCCGTTCCAGATAGCCTGTGTACAACCGCCCCTTCCCCTCAGAAAAAAAATCGGAGAGGGGGTATCTGTCGGAAAGGGGGAGACTGTACACAGGCTAGTCTCAGACGGATAATCCATTTCTAGCTCTAGTGTGAAAACGGCCAATAACAAAATTCCTGTGTCCAGTGTTTTTAATGATAGCGAAGGACTGTACGGAACCACTGTCAGCCGTTTTGTCTTGTCCGTAGGCCTTATTATTTCGCGCGGCTAATGCGTTTCGGGTCACGTAGTCCGAGCGAGTTCGCCACCGAAATGCCTTGACCGAAATTGCGTGGGAAGACGCCGTGCAGGGACATAGGCATAGCTTCAGAGAAAAACAGGGAAATGTTGTTTATCGGCAACTTGTTTTACAAACAGTGAGATCTCTTCGTGTTGTTTCACTAGTGTTTCGAGGGCACGACCTCCTGAAAATCGCAAATATTAATCCCCGGAAAGAAGCCACACTTTCGCTATGGAAAAAAAAATTAGTTCCCCGAGAGAACGGCGGAAATGGAAATGCGTCTTGGTCTTTACCTAAAAGGCGCTTTACCTAACGTGTGTAGTAGGAAACTTGGGGGAACAGTATTCCTCTACAATGAACTCAAACTCTTCGTCTCTTTAAACTGTTTTAATGTGGATCACTTGTTACTCAACTTTTCACAATCAAGGCTAGCAGTATCTCTCTCTGATAAGACCTAGTTGCAGCTCCTTTTATCCTGACTGAATCTGAAGGCTGCCAATCTTACTCAACTTAAAATAATCTTACATCAGTAAAAAATTCGATTGGCTATAAGAATTATTAACATATTTTCCTTCGAGGTTGTGTCGTAATAGGAAAATCAGTTAAAACTCCAAAATTCACTTTTGTCCAATAATTGTCCAGTCAAAACAGAACAGTCAGAGAGACACAAAAATTACAAGGAATGTTTACATGAATGAAAATCACATATGTACAATATCATTACTCTAAAATGTACAATTTGTCAATTCGCGTACAGTGCTTAAATTGTCGTTTAAAAGCTTCTTGTTGGAATATCGTACAATGGTAATTAGTCCCGCCTTTTTCCATATATTAACTAAAAGATTGTTTACAAATCCCTAGTCAAAAATCAATTAGCAAGATATTTACATTGCGAAAGCCTTTAAACAAAGATATCACTCGTTACAACTTTTAGCAAGTAAATTGAACTAGGCAGTAACAAAAGCTTGTTTATCACAACGAGTTAACTAAGATAGTCTGTTGGACAAGGTTTTCTTTTGGAATTGCACTGAAGTTTCGATCAAACCACTAAATACGCGAAAGATAGTAAGAATAGGAATATCCAGGAAAAGACAACTTGGTAAGGTCAAGCTTCTAAAGATTTAGGAAAAACCAATTAAGTCAATTAATGTAAGATAACAAACAAATGTCGTTAAATTTACCAGAACTAATTAGGTTAAGAACCTCTGTGTGGGCTCAGTTTAAACGAAAAGCATCATTTCTTAATTGAATAGTGGCGCGTGTGTAAAGAAAAACCGACGTCCAAAAGAGCATCTTTACAGAGAGAGACCAAAGCTTATTAACGAAAGACAAATAGCTTTTGTAAGCCCAGTACATTCCGGCTAGTAAAACGTATTTATATAGCAATTCGAAACACTTTACTTAGTGATGATAACAATTAAAATATTTTAAAATAGCAATGTTTGATGATTCATTAACGTTCTTTATTCGATAAAGGTATTTTAATTTTGGTATTAACTTATACCCAAAAATATCGTTTTACACGTGCGTACGGAGCCACACTAGCGGCGAAATAAAAAACGCAACCATAAGTGAGTTTAGTACCTTCCTAAGAAGTAGCAAATCTAGGGAACAATTTCTTTTACGGTTAACTTTTTTTTACCCTATTTACGGCTAACGGTTAAAATTTTTCAATTTTTACGGCTATCGACTAAATTTTTGGCCGTTTTACGCCTATCGGTTAACCCCATTGAGACCCTCAGACAGGTAGACCGCAAATTCAGAGGTACGCGTGACATCTTGCCCGAAATTAACCCGGCCTTTGCGCCATGCTTGATTCAAACTGAAGTTACTTTTCAGCTCCATCGTGCATGAATGGGATTTTTCCTGAGGGTATAATTCGGTGCCTCTTATACGACGACTTTCTGTGACCCCATATACCACATGCTTGTTTGTAACGCATATATATATGGGCTTTTTTGTGCGCATATATATGCGCGTTTGTAAGAAAATGGTCATATACTTGGGAATAAAACGCAAGTATACGTGACAAAAAACGCACGTATATCGTGTAGCAGGAATGATTGCAAGTATACGTGGGAAAAAACCGCACGTATATTGTGTCATAATTTTGAAACAAATGGCCGACCATAAAGAAAATGGTCATATACTTGGGAATAAAACGCAAGTATACGTGACAAAAAAACGCACGTATATCTTGTAGCAGGAATGATTGTAAGTATACGTGGGAAAAAACCGCACGTATATCGTGTCATAATTTTGAAACAAATGGCCGACCATGCCTTTTTGGTTTGACAAACAAAGCCACGTGACCTAAGTCGTTAACGTCTGGCGCCAAAATCAACCGTCCCGCGTGTCTTCGAATTCGCAGTCTACCTGTCGGTAGTAAATGGTACGAGAAAATATGAGCGCGTGAACATGGAAAAGGTGGCGGTGGCGGTGTTCCTCTCCCAATTTCCCGCCGTCTTATTTTCGGGTTCGCGCTTTCTCAATTTCGCGGATCTGACTGTCTTGGAGCCTGGAACTAACCTGAGATCAGGCTCTATTTTCGTTTCGTTTTGTAAAAATAACTCCGGTGGGTTAGCGCGACCAGGTAACAGAGAATGTATGAGAAATGCTAAAATTGGGGCTGATCTCAGGTTAGCCTGGAACAGGCTATTTGTCTATATACGCTCCTAGTAATTTATAGTTTGTGCTTTCTTTATTCGTCTTCTTTGGCAGCTACTGACGAGCGAAAAAAGGTAGGAAGATTCAGTTCAGGATTTCTCTGCTACAACAAAAAAAGTTTCAGATGTCAACAAACATGCAGTGAATTGTCAAGGCGTAGGTGCTTGAATCATTGTATGCCATTTTTTAGATTTTATCAGGGGCGGATCTAGGGGGAGGGTGCAGGGGGTGCGAACCCCCCCCCCCCCCCTGAGATGACCTGCTGTTTTCTAATACAACTGGTATTCTGCAAAAAAAAAAATTCTGTGGTTTATTGGTGTTGAAGTAGAGCAAGAGACAAGTGCACCCCCTCCTAAAACAAATCCTGGATCCGCCCCTGTTTATTAGTTATAGAGGATTATTTCAGGAACACCGCGGAATATGTAGACACACATACACATGTAGAGCTTTCTCAACAATTTTTAGGGTTTGTTCATGTGATTGTTGTCGGCAGAACAGAACCCTCCTTGCAAGCCAATGATTGGCCTGGCGGAAGGGTGGAAATGTATGAAAAAAAAATGTCAACATTATTTAATCAACGTATCTACCACACTTATTTTTTTTTCGAATTAAAGTTGTACCGATCAGTGTGAGCCTTTGTCAGACAATATGGCAATGCCAGTTGTATTTGTTCGAAAGAGCAGGGGAGCCGAAATCCCAATTATAAAAGAGGATGATGAACATAATAAAATATTACTACCCCTACATGTAAAACTATACACATGATTCTTGCTCTTACGCCACTCAAACTAGGATTCTACTCTTTCCGCGGGGCTTGTTCTCCGGAGACGAGGGGGATGAGCTGGATACGGAGTCCAGTTGTGACATCACGTAGCCTGTTCCAGACCGTCGGTTACCAGGTTACATGCATGCATATTACTGTATCTTTTATCACGTTCATCGAACTTTTGTCGATTCATTGCAAACATGACACTCATAAATCTACAGTATTGGTCCGTTTCTGCTTCGCTGAGCCCTAAAATTTGTTTCTGGCGTTCCAGGCGATCAGATGGTCGAGTGTGGCGCGAAATGGGAGAGCGGGAAAAATTAAGGAGGGAGAGAGGGAGTCCGCTGTTTTTTTCCTGCTTATATATTTGCGCCGTCCTCACAATCTGAAGGTCTGGAACAGGCTATAACATCACGTTTCAAAACCAACCCTGACCTTGACCCTGGAGGGTGGATTGAGTTGAACTAAACAGGTTTATTGAATATTAAATCAAGGAAACCAGACCACATATTACAGAGCTCCACTTTCAAAATTAATTTTTCATATCATTACATGCATTCTTTCTTTATCTTTCATCTGTTATTTGACATCATTTGTTATTGCTTATCCCTGCGTCTAGTCTTCATATTTCACGTTCAGAAAAAGACCGGTTCGACTCTCCTCTTGAACCTGCTTAAAACTTCAACTCTGTCGGTTGTACACACTACTCTGTCAGTTGTGTACATTATTTACTCGGTCAGCTGTAAACATTGCACACACCACAAGGTCAGTTGTGTACATTATTTAGTCGGTCAGTTGTAAACATTTGCTCTGTCGCTCAGTTATGTACATTATTTACTCGGTAAGTTGTAAACGGGTAATCTCTTACTTTTCTAAACGATGTTTTCCGTCTTGATGTAAGATTTTACAAAGCAAACGTCTTAAAATAATAGCCTCTATTTTTTTGGCCTATTCGTTTAAGAAAAACCCGTCTTACCTTAAATTTGTAACATATCATTTAAGAGGAGTGACATGTTAAAGTGATCTTAAAGAAATTTTAAGATGTTTTTGATTAGTTTGAAATCTTTAAAAGGTGGGCATGTAACTTAAGAAGCAAATTGTCTTTGAGAAGTTAGATATAATTTACTTTTACTTAAAAGTATGTTCTGTATACCTAGAAAACGTCTTTCTGGAATTTCGTAATTCAGCTCAAACTCTGCATAAATTTGTTGGGAAGCCATTTGATGAACGTAAAATACAAGCATAGTTATTAGAGGTGACTGGTTATGAAAAGCGGCAAACATCAATGATAAAAACAACAGTGCTGCAGTTTATGTTCAAAGCACCGTGAAAGTGCACAATCCTTTGTTTTCTGTTGGCAAATTGTTACGGAATAAATTAATGCAACGTTTTTATTGGTCAATACAATCAAAATGATAGGAATTCTTTTGAACGTTGTGCACTTTCAGGTCCACAAAAACATATAACAAAGGAGTCTGACGGGTTTCATAACCATTCCACTCAATTAACTATGATACAAGCTAGGCAACTCAGGTGCTATCGTGTTTTAAACTTATGTTATATATGATTTAAGGTGGTCCGTTCCTATTTATACGCGTGTTGGTTATGTTTTTGATTCGCGTTTTTCAGAATGAAAGATTCAACCGATTTCTACGATTTTTTGCATCCTTGATGAATATTGATGGCACTTTGAGAAAATGTTATTCATTTTCTTATAGGTATAAAAACTTTTGAGATATCGGCATATATTTAAAACCTCATTTTACGAAAAATGAAAATAACTTCGAAATCCCACGACAGATTTTTCCCTAACTTCAGCAAATAAGCCTCACCGCTCTCTAGTTTTATGTCTGCAGGTTTGAAGGCAATCGTGACCGTAGAAATCGCTCCACAAAACGTTGGTCAAATTTAATGCTAAAATGATAGGCTAACACATTTGTGAACATTTGTGAACGTAAACGCACAAATAGCGGAAGAGAGCTGACAAACTACCTCTTAACTGAAACGTTGTTCTTACCCAAAGCATTGTTGGAAGAAAATGAGTAATCGGACAACTACGGCGAACACAGTTAGCGCTTTATACAACCCACTTTTTGCTACACGCGCGTTGAAATGAAATATATTCTATTTATCCAACTTACTCTTTATTTGTCCGTTCATTTTCGACAAAAATTTTAAGAAAACAAAACACAGCATCTGCATAAACCGCTTGGCAGTTTTTAGCCTCAAAGGTTCTCGTTCTGAGGCGAAATAAGCCCGCTAGTTCGAGAAAACCTCGCCATCCAATTTTCAACTGCAATGAAAACCCTCTCGCACGATAATATATTCAAGACCTCCGACTTTCCTATCACATGCTCACGAGCAGTATGCCACTTGGGGATAAAAGTTATTATTTACAGAGGGAAATCTATGTACTATTAAATTGGTAATTTATGGCGATTTCACCTTTGCACTGCGTTTAAAGATGGTAAACGTTCGCAGTGCACTGTTAGACTTTTGTGAGAGAAGGACATGAATGGGGAAAAGTTAAGTGAACCAGGGCGATTATAGGACTAATAGGAGCAAAAAAAGGTTTTGTTAATGACTGAAATATTCATCGGAAAAGGCTTATAAGGCCCCTAACAAAACAATGACAAATTATGCCATAAATTTGATTTGGTTTACCTATGATGCTGCTAATCACAAAAAAAGAAAATGGCAAAACAAAGAGAAACCGCCAGTGTGGAAAAGATTTACTGTTGACGACATCTTCTGTTTATGGGACACCAAAAAAGAAGATATAGAACTCTTCATTGAGAAAGCCAATGCTTACCACCCTACTCACATCTAGTTTTCTGGTGAAATATCAGAAATAGTAACTACAATCTTGGACACGTGACAGTGTACAAAGAGGGGGGTAAGGGAAGGGGGGGGGGGGGGGGGGTCCTACGCACGTATCTGCACCAACATTAAAAAGAAGAAATAACTCATCACGAGGATTAAAACTTCGCGCTCACGTTTCATGGAAATTTCCGAAGTAAAAGGAAAGTACATGGCAGTTCCTGTTCAGAATACCGCTGTCTGCAGAGTTTATGATGAGTTATTACAGTAACTGACTTTAATAGTACTCGGGGATGGAAGCGGAATCATGAATCATGAATCATACTAGTCTTAAAAAACATGTAAGAATCAGGAATCTTTATTTTAAAAACTTGGGAATCATGAATCTTTGCACTTCGGCTCGGGAATCATGAATAACGAGACTCTGAGAAAAGCTCAACAAAATAAACGTATAAATTAAAAAAACTCTATACCTAGACCAAACAAATGATGATACCGAGTCCGGATGAAGTAGAAGTTTGAACGCCGAAGAAACCATACAAAAAGAGACTAAGTTGCCAGTGAGAAAATCATTAAGTCAATAGATGATCGAAAGTCTTCGTGGATAATGAATCTGGAAGAAAATTCTTGTAGGAATCATGAATCATTGAGGCAAAAACGGCAGGAATCATGAATATCAAGATTCAAATGATTCCGCCTCTACCTCCGAATAGTACAACTGATGTTTTGCTGTATGTGCCTCCTGCAAAACTAGTGCAGAGAAGCAATTACAGAAGTCAGGTAAACATACAATGAAATGTAAGTGAAGGTAAACTGATGATGACTAATGTTGACGGATAATAATACTCAAAAGGAACGTAATTTGACTTTCCCTTGTCTCAAAGTTGTCTTTGACCGTTCTTCCGCTACGAGTACAGTCGAAACTCCATGTGCGACCACCTCTCGTAAGCGATCACCTCCGATAAGCGACCGCCAATCCAAAACACCAAAATTTTGTCTGTCAAAGCCTTACAGCTTAAACCTCTGGTAAACGACCATCTTCTTTAGGCCTGACGGTTAATAATTTTCCATTGTTTTTAAACTCTTGTAAGCGACCACTTGACGCATTCTCTGATCCGTCTATTTTCGCTATATGCACTATGTTACTTAGAATATATACAGAGAACTTTAGTGAGAACATGGAACTACACATATCCTAACTTAGATATTGCATGCAGTAAAGTAGAAGTGCGTGGACCTCTCCTCGGAAGAGACCCCCCCCCCCCCCCCCCCGTTCAATTCTTGTCAAAGACAACCTCCACTAAGCGACCACTCAGTCTTTGCATTTTGGGTGGTCGCCTACGAGAGGTTCGACTACAGTAACTTCTCGATCGTAGAAAATTCATTTCATCCTGATTATCGTCGTTGTTTATTGCATATAGCTTTGCTCCCTTCTGCGGACATTTCTAACCAACAGAGTTTTATTTCAATCGACGATCCTAGACCACGCTTTTCGGACTCAGCTTTCAAACTTGCGTACTCAATGATGTGGCGCCCAAGAGCTTCAGGGGATGTGAATGCTTACTGTCAATGGGTATTCGAATTCACTCTTTACCTCCAACTTATCCAACTCTACTTATCCAGGAGCAGCGCTAAGTCTCTGATTCACGCCTTTGTTTCTAGTAGAGTAGACTACTGTAATAGCCTATTACATGTGTGGCTCGCCAAAATATCAGCTATCTATATTGCAGCGTGTTCTGAATGCTAGTGCTCGCTTAATTTATTGCGCCCCAATGTCGTGTTATACCTGTTTGCTCCCGTATTGAATACAAAATATTACTCCTTAAAATCAAAAGTTTTGCACGATATGGTGCCTGATTATTTACTCCAGTTAATATCTGTCCTGTCTCCGTCTAAGTAGGATTTATGGCGCAATCATGACTCTGGTATTTTATTAGCATCACCAAAAGTCAGAACGTTTAGTTGTGCCGCCCTCAGACTTTGGAACCTTCTTCCATCTACGATGCGGTCTATTTCCAGTCTAAATCTGTTTAAAAATAGACTTAAAACTTTCTTATTTGGTAAGGCTTTTAATTAGGAATTTTAGCATTGCTTGTAATTTCCATCTTTAATCAATTTCTTATGTAAGGCGCAGTTGAATATTTTCATAGAAACTGCGCGGTACAAATTTTTATTATTAATAATAATAACTCACCAGCTCACGGAAATCGTCTCCCAGCTCGGCATCGCAGACACTCTTTTCTCGGCGGGTTAAACAAGAGCCGAGAAAGTTGTCTGCTCTCGCAGGCTAGGTCATTGTTTAGGACAACATATATGGAACGACTGTAAGGGCCGGTTATTCTTAAAACGAAGCCCAACTTAGGTCGTGGTTTAAGAAATCATTTTGCCTCTTGATCCGTTCCTATTTTAAGAAAATAGATGTTTCTCCAGTCTACCCTGTTACTGCCATAAAACGTTCACGATAACCGGTGTTAAGATAAAGGCGTTTAAAAAATTGAAAATGGCTTAGAACTGAACACGGTTTGTTAAACACTGTCTAAACTCCGTTTAAATAACCAGCCTTAAGTAAGTCATTGCAGACCTTCAAAAACGTTCATGTGAAGGTCCACGGGCTTCACTGTAAAATTTGTTTTCAGCTAAAACTCTATTTTCACGAAGAAAATTAGTTGAAAATCACGAATATCCCATAAAGCATTTTAAAGTTTACGTATCACGACAAGCAAACCACTCACAGTTCACGGATTTTAATTTCGTATTTTCGCCTTTCACGAAAATTAAAAGCACTTAATCCCGTATCACAGAATAACCCCTTTCACTCCCTCTACAAAGGAAGAATGATTCGAGAAAGAAAGAATCCTCGATGTACGAAGCCTTGTACTGAAACATTTCAGTGCACACACTTCAACAGCTGTCACCTAGCGTACGTTTATAAAAAAGGTTTTGTCAAAGGAGAAGCTCTCAGGCTTCTTAGGACAAACTCTTCAAAAGCTATGTTTGAGGAGGACGTTAGAAAATTCAAAACACGCCTATCTCTACAGGCTGCCCGAAACGAAAGGTAGGAATGAACCTCTCAAACAAAAATTGGGAACGCACAAAACAGCTGCACAAAAAGAATCTACCCTTTGTCACACAAGTTCAACCGTCACTGTATGTCAAACTTGAAAAACATACTTATGAACAAATGGCATTTATTAGAAAACTAGCTGTTGCCCAGAGAGATATTCAAGGAACCTCCCTTGATCTCTTATAGAATTGGAAAATCGCTAAAAGATATGCTTGTTAAAGCAAAACTTTAAAAAGGCTTTGAAAGACACAATGGGCGCACAGCAGGAGTCGTGCTGGTCTGTCTAAACCCATTTCTAACATCAGAGTAAATGTTTACAACCGACCGAGTACGTAATGTGCACAAATGATAGAGAGTTTATACAACCGACAGAGTGAATGTTTACAACTGACAGGGCGTACAACCGACAGAGTAGTAAATGTTTACAACGGACCGAGTAAGTAATGTTACCAACTGACAGAGTAGTTCCAGCTGTAGTTTGTACAACTTTAGAACCGTCAGAGTAGTGCGCACAACCGACAGAGTGAAATGTTTACAGAGAAAAGTAAATGTTTACATCTGACCAAGTAAATAATGTACATAACTGACATAGTAGTTTGCACAACCGACAAAGTAAATGTTTACAACCGACAGATGGCGTTCAACCTGGCGACAGGGTGAATTTTTGCAACTGACAGACTAGTGCGTACAGCTGACAGAGTAATATACCAATCGACAGAGTAAATGTTTACAAGACTTACAACCGACAGAGTAATGTACACAAGTGACAGACTTAAATTTCAACCGATAGTCTTTCTCTAAGCCCCACAAACAGCGCGCCATACTCATTCGCTGACACTTCGCTTCGAAGAGCAAGGAGCGCCGGCGAGGTTACAAAATGCGGTCCAATCATTTCCTGATCCTTGCTCTCCTGTTTTCGTCGTTTTCGTTGTTGATGCTCAAAGTTCATGGTGACCCTCCACATATTTTGCTTATAGTCTTAGACGATTTAGGATGGAGTGATGTTGGGTTTCATGGTTCAACAATCAACACTCCAAACATGGACAAACTTGCTTCTGAAGGCGTAATACTGGATAATTACTATGTACAACCAATTTGCTGTCCAACCAGAGGTGCTCTCCTTTCCGGAATGTACCCTATACATACAGGTAAAAACGCGTCGCGCAAATTTAGCATTACTGCCATTACTTGCACGGCTTTCTTAGCATAGCTTGTTGTTAATTGTTGAACTGTCATCGCTGGGCACTCGCGATTTTTTCCAACAGTTTAATTGCCATCCTTGAACTCATTTCTCTGGTTTACGGATTATTTCTTTTCCGGGTAGGGGTATTTACAAGTGATGTATCTTGGTGGCTGAGGATAATCTGTTCACAGATTAAACTAGCCTGCGTGGCAGGCGTTTCTCTCGCGCCCAAAACCCCCTTTCCCTTCCCTTTCAAACGCCTGCCACAAGCTAACATTAAACACACAACAACTTCTTTCCCCATCGTCCTAAACTATATTGCCTTTAAGGTTTCAAATTGTTCCAACAGACGGCAGGAATTGCGAAACAGTTTCAATGTAGACCATAAGGTTAGGAATTCAATCGATGTGAAGAGAAGCTTTAGCTTTCTTTTTTTTTAAAAAAAGATAGTAGATAGCGTGACACAGCCGGCCGGAAACAATTGTAGGCCAGAGGATATTCATGAGCAGTGCCCGGTTTAACCCACGCAGTCCGGACGTAAAGCTTCGTCAAGTCCTTCAGGAGAAAAAAAAATTAATAGCGGAGCTCTCGTGCGCGAAGCGCGCAGCGGAGCACCATTGGTAAGAAAATGTGGTAATCTACCCATCTGAGAAAATTTGGTAATCACGTGACCGTACGCCCGACCGTCCGTCCGCACCACAGGCCTACCAATGTAAAATAACTCAGTCAACAGGTATGGCGACCCAAATGCAAATCGAGGTTATTTTGGCGGGAAATCGCATGGCCACCCGCGTCTTGTAAAGCAGAGGCAGCTAAAAATTCAATAAAGACGAAAGCGGAAATTGTTTCTGTATCCGTGTTTTCTAAAGTATTAAGCTTAGATTAATTGTCATGTCCACAAATTTGGAATATAGAGCCAGAGAAAGACAAAAAAAAAAAAGAGAAAAAGCGGCAGGCCAGCGAAACTCAACGAGAAAAAGGGCGACAGAGATCTAGAGCGAGAGATAAAAAACAAAGGAGAAGTTTTTTTTGTTGGAAGAACAACATGAAAATTTTGTAGCAGCGGTGACAAAATGAGAAATGCTAGCGGCCACCAATGCAAGAAGAAAATGAGCGGCAGTGAAAAAAAAGTGAACGAGAACACGTACGACATTTCCTCCATAAAAACGTTTTTGGAAGTTTCACGTTGTAGTCGTCCAAAACACACGTGCAAAGTTGCTTTTTTGCTAATTAGACCTATTGTTGTTTTTCACCGTTCTCCGGCGTTGCCTTCGCCGCTTAGCATTACACGATTTTATATTTTGTTTGAACAAACTATAAATATTATCGAGAGCTTCGCTTTTAGCCCTGGCTAAATCTATATATTATCAATTCAAAAAAACGCGTCTCGGTCCATAAAAAAGCGCAACAGAGTTTGGCCGTGCAATTTAAGTAATCATGAAAGTGAAGAATGATGATCGCAGTAAATTTTCCAATTTAAGCAACTGGAAAGAAGAAGCCTGAAAAAAAAAAAAAAAAAATTCAGGGCTTCAACGGGATTCGAACCCGTGACCTCCGCGTTACCGGTGCGTTGCTCTACCAACTGAGCTATGAAGCCACACATTGGGAGCGACGTCAATTGAGTTCATATCTCCCGTGAGGAGTGAAATGATGTGAAGTATATATGAAATAATTAAGTAATCATAATAATTTTTTTGAAACAACAGAGTCCCCAAAACTAAACATTGTATATTTTGATTCGCTTGGAATGGGAGCAAGAAAGAACGGGGCGCGCGAGGGAGACACGCGAGGGGAGAGGGAGCACCTGCCCGAGAGGCCCTAGCCTGCGGGAAGCAGACGCTTTTTTCGGCTCTTGTTTCACGTTTTTACTTGCTTTCTGAGAGTGCAGAAAATTCGTATTGGTTAAGAGGCGCCCGAGGAGATAAGTGTTCGCGTTAGGCGAGAAAACTGTTAATCAGAAAATCAGAAAACACGCGATCGTTTGTAAACATATAGTACATGAAGGGAGGGGGGCGTCTGTACACAGGCTAATGAGAACCAGGCTTTACATCATTAAATGGTACAATCGAGGGCCAGATCTTGGAGTCTTGGAGGTCATTTCAATGGATTATGTGGCTGTAATCAGACATGTCACAAAGGAACGAATAGACATCAAATACGCAGAAGCAGAAACGGTGACAGAGGAAATATTCTTTATTCAAAAAGAACTTGGCGGCTTGCGTCGTTGATGGAACGCATACCATCAAAACCTAGACAGTTTTGATTCAATAAAATACTCATCAGGGGCATGAATTTGAAAAACCTTTTACTATTGTTAAGGAAAGTACGTTCTTTTCTTCGGAAGGGGAGCTGGGGGGCGAGCGGGTTAGGGTTAGGGTCGGGGGGGTGGGGCCTCAGAGGGAAGGGTCGTCTTCACTTATATCCAGGATCGATCTTGTTAGCAAAAATTTGCTAACAAGTTCTTTTCGCGATTTTAGCAAAAACGATTTGAAGAAAACTGCCATCAGAAAAGTATAGAACAAATGGCAAATTTCGCAAAAATCGCAAAAGTAACAAGAATTTTTCTTGCTTTGTGAAAAGACGCAGTAACAAATATGGCAAAAAAAAGCAAGAATAACAAATTTAACAAAAGTCTACACTTCAACAACGTTATCCTACTTAGCTAATTAATTATTCATACGACAACAGTTATAAGACGTTGTATGAAAATTATCCGATTTTTCCATAATTGAGCGAAACGTACATTAAATTTTTCCTTTTTAGTATTTTGTTACATATATTTGTGTGTTGAATGCGTTTCAGGCCTCTTAGGACGCCAAGAACCCGAAAACAACACTATTCATCAAGTTAATTAATTATCCACTCAGCAAGAAAATTATAAGACGTTGTATGGAGAAATATTCTTTGCTCACTAAATTAGCAAACTGTACTGATTGAATATCGCTTTGAAGCTCACCTTTAATGTCTAATTGTTTTTCTTTGTATTCTGACTGCATTTCAGAACTCCTAGGCACTGTTTAATTCCTTTTTTTGAGCGACCGTTTTTCTACTGTCATCTGGGTTATACTTACTGGTTACTTATTAAGTACGCGCATGATTATATGGAAATCGGATGTGTCCAGAACTGAGAATTCTCGTCAATTCTCTTTTGGATTGACGACGAAACACTTCCGTCGAGATGGCTTATCTATAAGAATAGTGCCTTTGTAGAATGGGCTGTGCCTAGACGACATGTTCTTATTTCTTTTGGCAGACTGTTTCTGCATGTCTATTGCACTTTGTTTGCAAAGTCCGTGACTGCGGGTATCGATTTTTAAAAATACCCCGGAAACAGTATTTAAAATCTGTTTGAAAATAAATTTGGTTGACTTTTTTTCCTTTGAAGTATATTTTTTACGACTGAGGACAGCCGGGTTTTTTTCAAAACAACGTATAAACAGCCTGTTTAAGTTAGGTTTGGAAACAGGTTCCATTTAAATACCTTTTAAATGAGGATAGTTTGTGAAAATACTGTAAAAACAGCCGGTTTTAATCCTGTTTGGAGAGATTTCAAGGCGTTCGTCATTTCAAATCACAATTTAAATTGAACTGCCTCTTAAACCTTCTTCAAACATGTTATTTATGAGCTGTTTAAAGTCGTAGAGGAGGAAGTATATTCAACAAAGTCTTTAAAGATCGTAATTAAAACCTGACTTTGAACTTCACTTGTACAAACTACTTTTGAAATCTTTCATTTTGGGTTGTTCTTTCCAAAATGCGGTTTAAATACGATATTTAAAAAAAATTTAGCAACTCGTCAGTACTCTCTTTCCGAAAATATAGTTTAAATACTGTATTTAAAATGTAGTTTTGATAGCAAATATGTTTCAAATACAAGGAAAACCTGGGAAAGTGGTATAAATAGTATTCAAATAGATGTCAAATACAATTCAAGCTTCTAACGCTATTTTGGTTTTAGTCGTCAAATATAATAAAAATACCTCAAATTGTGGTAAAAATAGTTTTTAAATCGTTTAAATAGCTTTAAACTACTTCACATGCAGACAGTTTTAAAATACGGTTGATTTGGTGCGGGAAGTTACAACTGATTCTCACTTTGCTTCGCGCTGCTCGCTGGTCTTCTTTGAAAATAGAATTAAAAAAGCAGTAAAAAATGTAAAAAAGACTTTACCTGGCGAGCAGAGTTTTCTCTCTGGCATGGCTTTTAGCGTTCGCGTCGCTTGTCATTCGCGTAGTTGGTTAAGCAAACTTAGTCTTAAATGTCATCTCTCTCTTCGCCCCACCCCCTCCCCCCCTCCCCAACGGGCGGCAAGGCGAAAGAGACGACGTCTCTGGTCTTTCAGGGGCACCCTACGACAATTTTCGGAAAATATCTGTTCGTAAGACGATTTGAGATCTAGAATTTTCGGAACATTTGTTGTAAAATTTCTTGCTTACCTGCCTCTCCTAGGATTTTCCAACATCTAAAAAATGGTATAATTGCCCATTTTTAACGGATTTTTTACTCTTAAAAGGTCACCTAGAATTTTCGGGAGCCTTTCTTCTGGCTGAAATTTTCGAAAAGATAATTTTTGATCCCTATAATTCTCGGATCACTAGACTTTCAGCTAGGAAATCCGAACGATGAAACATTTTTAGGGGATAAAAATATGCCTATATCTACCGTTTAAATACTAAAATACATTTAACAATGCTATGTTTAAGTGGTTTTAAATTATATTCTCGTTGGGTGCCCCTGGTCTTTCTTGCCTTGCCGCCCGTTGCTGGGTGGGACGAAGAGACAGATGACATTTCAGTCTAAAAGCGACTTCGTAAAGATCGTAAACGCTAAAAGCCATGAATGCAAGTGAGAAACCTCTGCTCGCAGGGTAAAAAAAAAACTTCAGTTTGGTCCCGAGAAGAACTTGGTCAATACTCAGCCTTCTTGACCTAACGCTTGGTCATTAACTTTATAACACTGTTTTAAAGCGAATATATTGATTGATTGTAGGTTTACAGAATGGAGTTATAGGCCCTACGGAGCCATATGGACTTCCACTTAACATCACCATCTTACCGCAGAAACTCAAAGAAGCAGGTATGGACAAACTGACTTCAACAACCTTGTGCTAACAGAGGGGGACATGGGAGTTTACGGTATTGCGGTATTGGGCTTTTTTTCTTGCGGTATTTCGGTAATTTTAATTTTAACGTGCGGTATTGCGGTATCATCTAGCTCTGCGGTATGCGGTTTTTCATCATTTTGGCTGACGGTATTAGGTGAATAAGATTGTTCACGGTATTACGGTACCGTTTATTTGCGCTATCCTTTCGATACGATACTCAAAACAAGACACAGTAGGACATAAAGGTTGATAAAAGTTAACATTTAGAAGTCTTGAGACATAACGGTGAATGATTACACCATTTGTGGGTCATTTGTCGAGGATCGCTAATATGCAATGTGATTGTTGTTGCATCCAATGACAATGAGTCGTCTTAAGTTACCTTATCACGCTTTTCGATCTGTGTACCTGTGCCGGTAATTCGAGGTCTTACGCGTTTTCTCACAATGGCTGAGGCGGAGGTTGAAGACGGCGTGGTCATCATTGACTGCGTGGCAATTTTTAATGAAGAGGGCGAAGGAGGCGAACATTATCGCAAGAAGAATAAGTTTAGATGCCGGGTTTCGAGAATTGAAAAACGCCTTGTAAAGTTAAAGGAGGAAATTTGGTAAGTTTGCCTCGTACCGGCGGGGCGTGTAAGACATTCGAGATAGTTGACCCGTGAGATACTTACGTGCTAGACTAGACTCACTTATCGTAGCCTGCAGTGCAGGCGTTTTCTTAGGGCGCGCGAATGTTTTGCTCGCGAAAGCGCATGTTGAAACTCGAAAAGAGGGAAAAAATGGACCTCCCCTCTTTCCTTCTTTCGCCCTAGCACCTACCCTTAGGGTTACTATTTTTACTCTTTCTAATCTTCCTCCGTCATAACAAAGATGGCGGTTACAACAGTACGAACATAAACAGGCAGCTTTCGCCCGCCCAAAACACGCCTGCACTACAGGCTACAGCTATCAAAACTCGCACTAGACGTGCGAGGAAAGGGTTTTAGTTGGTTTGTTTTTTTGTTTTTGTTTTCGCGCTTTCAAGAGTTATTTTTATTGGAGTTAATTAGTTGTTGGGTCGACCTGCCAAAAGGTTGAACGAATGTAGTTTACTTTTCAGTGAAAATTTGCGAAAAATTTGCGATCTACCAAAATATATATAAAAAAACATGGACATCTGGTGAATAAATGCCTGAGATAATTAAACGCGCTAGATGGAAGCAACCATAAGTATGCGGAACCGATTATAAATGTGATTAAAATATGCGGTATCGGTATTTGGACGATTTTCGACGCGGTATTTCGGTATTTGCCATTTTTTCTTACGGTATTTCGGTATTAGGTACCCCCCAATGTCCCCCTCCAAACAAGTGCCATTTGCTCCCAGATGCTTGGCGTACTCAATCAATGAAAATCGATATCCAGACTGCGTTCAGTCTCTTATTTCTATTTTTTAATTTCGCAGTAGATGGACAGCACGAGTGAGAAGGAGAGTCCTTTTTCCTCTCTCTACGTCCAATTTTACTTTCTCGCTCGCCCGTGGCCCCAAGGAAAGAAGGACTACCACCCCAGTTCTAATCAATATCAATCGTTTTGCAAGTTAATGGTTATTGAATTGAACTGGGTGAAGTGCAATTTGGTTTGTATCTGATCTGACGGGCGCGCAGCGTGACTGAAAAAAAAAAAGTGGATCAGGTTTTTCAGCTGTGGCATGGATTCCGGTCTTTGCAGTGGAACTTGAATTCTCGATTCTAATCGTTTTATAGTAGCACTCCGGATTCTTTGAGCTGTATTCCGGATTCCAAAGCCCAGGATTCCGGATTCCACAATGAAAAATTTCTCAAATTCCAGAATCCGTTTTCGCTTTCTTTCTTCCTTTTTTTTTTTATATAAATTTAATCTTTATTAATAACTCCACAAAGAGTACAATGCAATTAACCAATTAACAACAGTAGTAGACTAATTACTCTAATTACACTAGTTACATTTCCAAGTAAATACAAGAAAAGAGCAGAATAAATAAGACAAAAAGAAATGTTCTTAAAGTTCAAAGCTGTTAATTGATCACAATCTTCTTTTCCAAAAGCCTTTGGTACACAACTACAAGAAAGCCGTCTCTAAAGGTGGTAACTTGGAACAAATATACATTTGCCAATTGAACTAACAATTACCATTGAAGAGTGGGACCAAAGGATCCCATTTCTTGTTTGTAGGATTGTTTGTAGATACTTGTTTGTAAGATTCAATTTTATATTGGGACTGAAGGGTCTTCAAAAACATTTTTAGCTGAGGGGTCCTGTAGCAGGTTCTGCAACCCCAGATGTAGTGTCTTGGGGAGCCACTAAAAACTATATTTCAATAGCTTTAAAATGCACTCATTTTTATTTCACATCAGGATACTCTACACATATGATAGGAAAGTGGCATCTGGGATTCTGTAGCTGGTCATACACTCCACTATACCGTGGCTTCGATTCATTTTATGGCATATACCTTGGCGCTGGAGATCATTACACACATGAGCTAGGCGGAATTCTTGATCTACATGATGACGGAAGGCCTGTAGAAGATAAGAACGGAGTTTATTCTACGTATCTTTACGCTGAGGTTTGGAATAAGAATAGATTCTTATTTTTGTTTTTTTTTTCGTTTAGCTATTTCACCTACCTGATCATACGGAGAAAAGATCTGTAGTACTTTTTACCGCAAAAAAAATCTTCTGGATCTTGACTGTCGACCGTCATTTTTGTTTGTGACAAATGTATGAGAGGTGCGGAAATGAAATCAAGTGAAGAATAGTCCTCGCAGTTGTGAACGCAATTTATGCAGTTGCGTAAGAGAAGCCCGAAAAAAATTCACGACTTCAATGTGATTTGTACCCGTGACCAAGCGATACCGGTGCGACGCTCTAACCAACTAAGCTATGAAGCCACTGATGTTGGAAGCAGGTCATGTGTTCGGTATCGCGAGGTCAGGTTGAAATTCCGTTGAAGTCCTGAATTTTTTTCAGGCTTCTCTTACGTGATTGCATAAATCGCGTTCACAACTGCCAAGATCATTCTTCACTTGACAATATATTCTTGTTGATTAGTCAGGAGAGGAAAACATTAAGGAACAGGACAGGAACAGTTCCAATACATAAAAGTCTAAAATAGACCTTGTCACGATTTTGGACGTCATCTTGACGAGTAGGCAAACGTGTGAGAAATTACAGTGTTTGTATGACAATCTAATGTCGAATGATTTCCGTAAAACGGCTGTTCTGAAAAAATATGACTTGTAAACTAAAGCTACAAAACAAAGGATTGTACTTAAAAAATTTTTTGGGCGTACCTGTGCTTAACTTTCTCCAGAAGCTTGCTTTAGATTTTCCACATATATGTTTCTAATTTTTCCTGGGACTTTCTACAAATGTATAGAAAATTTTCAAAAGTGGTTCTAGGTTTTCAAGCGCATCTAACTCGCTCACGGTTTTTCAGTAGATTCCTTAGGAGCGAAGCTTTAGTTTACAATTCTTATTTTTTTCAGAACCGCCATTCTACGGAAATTATTTGACATTGGATTCTCATACAAACACTGTAATTTCTCACAAGTTTGCCTACTCGTCGAGATGACGTCGAAAACCGTGACAAGGTCAATTACAAGCCTCGACCATTTTTGTTTTAATTTAATAGATATGAATACATATTTTAGCGTGACCTGGCCCCAACACAGTAAAGTGGATGTCAATTTCAAGCGCTTTTTATTTGCAGCAAGCACAGAAGGTTATTGAATCCCACAATGCCTCGACACCATTGTTTTTATATCTACCATTTCAAAGCGTCCATACTCCTCTGGAAGTTCCCACCGAGTACACGGAAAAGTACGAAAACATCACAGATGATGACAGAAAAATCTATGCAGGAATGGTTGAAAATGTTGATAAAGCAATAGGAAATATAACAGAGGCCATGAAGACAGCTGGGTGAGTAGATAATAAGGAGAGATCTGGACCTGTCAAATAAAACATCCATTTATTTGACATCAAAATTACATTAGGGCACCCACAAGAATTTGAAGTGCGCATTGGTAATAAGCCCTTAGGGATACGGAAGCAGGGATCATAAGTAAATTCCGGGGGAGAAACAAAAGGAAAGACGATATTAATCCCCGGGGGAACCCTTTATTTGTCATCCCGTTAAGGGCTGTAAATCGCCAAATGTTGGTCTCACTTTGGAAGTTTTTCATTAAAGCAAATATTTTTTTACCCACACAGGTACAACTTAGGTTTGTGCGGGACGAAATCGCCACATAAAAGTGATAAAGAAACTAACTGCAAAAACCGTGGACGAAGATCCCGCTGGTTGTAAACGTTGGATCTCTAGAAAAAAGATCTAATCAGCTTAAATACCCAAAAAACTAGAAGTCCAAAGACCACTACAAAGCTGATCATAAAAACGTGTTTTGTTTTTTTCATAACAATATTTCGGTTGGCCATACCAGCCTTCTTCAGGTTTACAGATGTTACTGAATTTATGATAGGAACTACAATAATTAGTATATAGATAGAAATGTGGCAATAACCATTGTTGAAAAGCGGGAGGCGGAAATGAAGTACAACATAGAAAAGAAAAGAAAAACTAATAAGGATATGGATTACAATGATTCTTCACGGCAGTTTAGGCCATTAGGTTCAAGAGTCATGGCCTAATCTATCAAATGTGACTCCCTCGCCTTAGTGACCGAGTCACGTGAAGAATGAATTTTCCCTAATGAGATTAACTGCACGTTTAGATTTAATGTTAGTTTTGTCGACTGGACGTCTGTGTTCGTTAAATTTGTCCTTGAGGCAAAAGTGACCAAACTGTGTTGAAGACAGTGTCGGTGTCAACATTTTTAGCGGAATTAAAATCACTATAGCGCTTATTTGATTGCCTGTTCTAGTATGGTCTCTTCTAGGGCTTAAAATATTGAACCTAAGCCAATACTTGGGAAATAACTTGTTAACGACTAAATCACCGCTTCCTGGCAAACAAATATTTATCCCAAGTATTATATGAAACGTCACAAACAACAAAAATCAACTTTGAAAATCTGATATGCTATCAAGTTTCCAAAATCCACAATTGCAGTCCGTTAATCTCTTCAAGAATATCCATCCTTAGCTCCTTTTGTGTTCGCCCTGTTAGTTTTACCTTCTTATGCGTCACTTAGATTATTAGTTTTGCTTTACTTTCTGTTTAGTTTATGGGACAACACTTTGTTGATTGTGACTACTGATAATGGCGGGGCACCTGATGATGGTGGTTACAACTGGCCTTTTCGTGGTGAAAAAGGAAGCCTCTGGGAGGGAGGGGTCAGAGGAGTGGCTTTTGTTCATGGAAATATGCTGCAGAGGACTGGAGTCACGTGCAATGAGCTTTTTCACGTGACTGACTGGTACCCAACCCTCCTCTATCTTGCAGGTTTGCCCCCATTGATTGTTACAAATACTTAGATCACGTCACTCCTTTAGATCACTGAAGTGCTCTGTAAGAGTTGTTAAACCAAAACGCTATTAACCTTGCTTCTTATTCCTTGTAAGGCATAGAAGAGGATTCTGATAGTTCAGCGCTGGATGGCTACAACATATGGTCCGCAATTTCTGAAGGAGCCGCATCAGAAAGAACAGAGATTCTTCACAATATTGACGGAGACACTGCGGCAATTCGTGTGGGCGACATGAAGCTGTTGTTAAACGAAACCGATAAAGACTGGTACGAACCGCCAGAGTTGTCCTCTGGAGCAAGAAAAACGAAAAAGGTATTAACAAGAGAGCATGATGGGACAGAGAGGGAAACGCCCAGTCTACTGACCCCTTGGGACTGATGGGTATTTCACCAAAAATATTTTTAGACCAATCAAACGCTTGAAATTAATCGGAGGTTAGTTTCCAGAGAGGTCCGCAAACAACTCAACAGTCAGCACTAATAATTCTGCATTGTTTGAGGCAGTCACATTGCTATGGCACTCATTTTGCTATTTACTAGAATGGTATCTTCTAGGGGTGAAATTAAGCTAAAGGCCATGCCTGGTTTAATCCCAATTGCCCGAAGGGCCTCCCTGCCCGCTTTACAGGTCGGTCACCCCTTTCCCCCGCTCCCCCCCCCCCGACGCAACTGGATATTCCGTACGAGACCAGTTGCGTTATCCACTGGATAGAGGTTTTTCCACTGCAAAGCATTGTCCATAATTAAATGAACTGTTGCCATCCACGAATTCTGAACCATACACGAAGTCACCAATACCGTGCTGACGTGCTGATTAACTGTTATATCCACTTTCCTTCTTTTAATCCTACAAAATTAATTATAAACAAACTAACGAGCTGCGATTTGCTATTTAAAATCTTATCATCCAGTTTTAGTTAAATGTTTAGTTGTAACATGGCAAGACACATTGCTTCATATACATATTTTCTTTAATCTTCTAACTGCCTTCCTTTGTTATCCGCAGACATCTGGTGGCACAGTTAGAGTTGCACTTTACAATATCACCGCTGACCCATATGAGACTCAAGACCTCAAAAGCACGTACCCAGCTTTGGTAAGGACGTTAAGAAGGAGAGTCACATATTACAAGACGGGCGAGGTACCTTCTGGGAAAGTTGACGCTGATCCAGAAGCAAAGACACTGGCGCTCGAAAATGGGTACTGGGGCCCATGGATTGACTGAGATTTGAAATCTGAAAAAATGAAAGTCTCTTCACGGATAAAATTTTTTCAGACAGGGAAAAATTAGCTTAGGTGATTTTATCGACGTTTATCGACATGCAAGGTAGCAACAGCTTTTATTTCGATTCGTTCCCTGAAGTTCGTTATTTGACAGTTACTTGTTATTTTAGAAAGATAGTACTGATTTTCATTATTCTTTGTTTTCTCATGTTGCTGCAGATTGGTACGAATAAAGACTATTGCTGTTGACAAAAAGAGAGAATGAATTCGATAATAGGGTCACTCTCCTATCCGGGTCAACGTTTCCTCATATAAACAATTTGGCTCGCCCAACTGTTCGTCTAGGCAGAGCGTGAGCGAACGATGTTAGCTTAAGTAAAGGTGTCAACTTTTTCCTTACTTAAAAAAAAGAAACTGGGAAAAAATACTCCGCAGAGAGGGCGACTCTCTTTCCCGGATTAACGTTTTTTCGTATGAACAGTGTGTGAGGCTGATATCGGGAAACAGAATGGTCATAATACTCTGTACAATGCAAAGCAAAGCAAAGTTGACCGGTTTTTTACTGGAGGCAAAGTTTTTTTTATTGTTTTCTGATAGTACCGTTCTTGTTATTAACCCTCGGACGCACATGCAAGTTCATACCCCCACCGTGGTACAAGGGGGTGGGATGGATGGACCCCCCCCTAGAGGTTTTGATATGATGCAGTATTTCGAAACGATTTTACCTTCAGTGGAAAGCCTTTGATATTCTCTACAAGATGAGGTATATTTTATGGGTGGTGGCGCTGTTGGGGGGCCTGTGACGTCACCAAAAATGGTCGCCATCTTGGATTTTACCAAGAATTAGAAATCAGGTTAAAACCGCGAGAAATGATGATTTTTTTATGCTTAAGAGCAAAAATAACACAAAATAAGCACTTTGCATGATTTTAGCCACAAGATTTACTTTCATTGTTGAAAAAAAGTTGAAAAAACATGTACTCCAAAATGGCTTGACCACCTCCTACTTATGACGTTATATCTCGTAATCATAGTTAAACTCATCCTCGGAAACCTAGGGGCAGTCAGTCGGGTCGAGAGAAAAGGTGCGACGGAAGGTCTCCGAGGATGAGTTAAACTCATCGCCAATAGATGAGCTTGGGAACTGGTGCCTTAAAGGTTGGACGGGAGCCTGAACGCCTCACAATCCGCAAAGATCAGCTCAAAAATGCCAGCGTGAGATGCAACGTAAGTCACAAGATAAGCAAAAGGCCCCCTGGGGTCACCCCACAGATCACGTACGCTTGAGGAGGAGACCGCTGACCGCATTGGCTTGCAATTTAACTTTGCCTAAATTACATTTAGCCACATAAACTGACCACCACTGAACTCGACTCAAAATGCGGGCAAGGGATGAACGAACAGCTACTGAAAACATCAGGTGCTGATATCGATGTTTTGTCCTCTAGGAAAAAACTCAGAAAAACCTCGAAAGGGTGGCATCCACACCCTTGTACGTTCGAGGGTTAATATTATTTTTACTTTTTTTTAAAAATAAAAATAAAAACACCAGGGAAAAAAAAAAATGCTATAAAAGCCTTCAAGGAGAACCTGAAAATAACGAAATCTCAACATTGGTATCATATACCTACACATTGCAAGTTTTTCGATTCTCAACCCTATATTCTAGGCCTTGTTGCATAAAGAAATAATATAATTATAAAGACTAGAGGTTACAATCGTAATTATTGGGAGCAGGAGGAGGTGGATCCAACAATCGGTGGTTCATTTGATGGGCTCCTGGTTGTATGGTCCTCTCTGTACATTAAATTAGACATGAACTACAAAAGGACCGCAAACGAATTTGCCGCAGAAAATAGAATCTATAAGAAGACCAGATCAGCCAAATTTATACAAAGTACAGAAAAGTAGACACATTGAATTCCGCAAAGCTGATCGAATTACGTGAAAATAAACTTTGCAAGACATCAACACGATAGCCTGAGTATCAGGCGTTTCTGGGGAAAAGGGGAAAGATGGACGGGAAAAAGGGAAAGAGCCTTTCTCTTCTCCCCCTCCCCCTCCCCCATCTAAAATTTCCTCTCCCCTAGCCCCTTAGGAAGGCCTGATACTCAGGCTATCAACACGACACCGAAAGAACCCTAAACAAAGCGGGGTTGTAGTCGTCGACAGCTGTTTCGCCATTATTGTGGCTTATCAGGACGGCGTAACAAACAGAGAATATCTGCTGAAAAATAAACCGCTCGCTCTGATTTAAGCCCTTAACATTGAACTTCAACACCGACAGAATCACGCTATGTCAACTATGGCGCTTTTTGGGGGTCAAAATTAAGTGATACATTTTACATGGCGAATTAAAATAACCCATACATTTTACATGGCGAATTAAAATAATCCATACATTTTACATGGCGAATTAAAATAACGCAAGCATTTTACATGGCGGAATAAGTAACGCATACATTTTACGTGACGAATTAAGTAACGAATGCATTTTACATGGCGAATTAAGTAACGCATGCATTTTACATGGCGAATTAAGTAACGCATGCATTTTACATGGCGAAATATACAAGGCTTGATACATCTGCACGACGTATGAAAGCTAGACTGTTCACAGTCCTCCATTTTTCCGTAAGAACGTTGAGATCGAGCGCTTTGCGTGACGGGCTGCCATCTAGCATGAGTGTCAAAACTAGGGAACTTAAGATAGAGACGTTTTCGGGGCGACGGCAACTTCAACCGGACGTGACATCATCATTTGTTGGATATTGCGCATGCTTGTGTTCACCACCTTGCCGTCGTGGTCCCGTCGGCGACGTGAAACTGGTCTGTTTGGCGTTGTGGCGAAAACGTGAGTATTTAACTTTCATTTCAATCAGGTTTGTTGCGTTTAGCAACCAACATTTTGCAGATTATCGTTCTTAAATTGTCCTTGTTTTCTTTGAGGCACATTTCAAGCTCGATTTCCAAGCTCTGTTATCTAAACTTACATCTTTGAATGTTTCTCTGTTTTCATGTCACAGGGTCAAGATCCAACTTGGCATCAGCCAACCGTAAGTGAGCTTGACATGGGACAAAATTTTCCCACGAGCCAAATAAGAGTATCCAGACAAAAAATATGAACTCCGATATTTCAATTGTGTGTTTTTAGTTCGCTCTTTTCGTTAGAATATCGTATAAATGAAACGCATTGAAAATTATATGGAATAGTAGGTAATACCATGTACTAACTCGGCATGGGAATACCGAAATAAAGTTGTTGCCGTTGTTGTTGTTGTTGCATGCAAGTACTTCCCGGGAATTATTTCAATACTAAACTAAGAATACGGTTCCTTGGTAGCATTTTAATGTTCCTGTAATTTGCAAGGCTTCGGCAAGCCTGTGGAGATCATTTTTTTTTCAACACGAAATTCTGCCTTGAACTCAGCTGCATCCCGCATGTTTTTTAGCGTGAACGGATCGTAACTGTCCCGAGGAAAATCGGATTTTTGGACTCATAATTTTCCCACAAAACGAGAAACTCTTCATCCGGTACATGTTGTCTGCATAGCAAATATTTATTCTCTTAATTCTTTATGTGAAGACATATTTTCCTCTTCGGTATTCTTCTAATTAAAGGCGCCGTCCTTCTGAGTTCACTGCGATCTTAATAGGGAACTTAAGAACCACGACGACGACTTTGTCGACGACGACCGGAAGTGAGATACCGTGCACTGCGCAAGCGCGTTTAGCAAATTTCGTCGTCGTGGTGTCGTCGACGACGCCAAACACAGTAGAGTCATATCACGTCGTCCTGCAATCCACAAGCTTTGGCAGGTATAACTCCTTGTTTTAAGCGATTTTTCAAGGGCTTTGTATTTTTTATCTTCGTAAATCCAGGTATCCTTTCTTTTTTCTCCTTAGAAGCGATGTTGATTGAAAATTCGACTGATGAATTGTGTTTACTTCGAAGACAACACTGAGCTGTGGAGGCCGAGCGAGCGAACTCGTAAGTGATAAACTTAGTTGTACGTATTTAGGAAAGGCAAATCATATATCTTTAATATAGAGGAAATGAACTTTATTCGGAAAACAGCTATCGCATCGGAATGTCTCTTTTTCCAAAACTAACCTCTGACAGACACTCGCACTCGGTCATCTCATTCAGGTTGAAAGTTGAATAATCTTCGTACGGGAAGCAGAGATTTTTCCACTCGAAAAGGTCAGACATTCCTAAAAATTCTTCATCGTCAATGAAAGTAGACGTACGGCTTATAAAATAAGATCTTGCATCGTTTTAAAAGACGCCTCTGCGAAAAAACTTTGTCGCGAACGTACATCACAGTTCTACTACTTCTACTTGTTTGTTTACATTCAGTGTCGTCGTCGTCGACCTACCGATCGACTGAATCTTAAGTTTCCTTTTTCCCGCCGAAACTGACGTTCTCGTTCCAGTCCTTTCCCGGTCAACATACGTCGTCGTCGTGAACTTCGTCGTGGTTCTTAAGTTCCCTAATGTTCTATTTTTGACGGGAAGCGACGGCTGCCTTAGTTCCAGGCTTTCTCTACCAGTCCGGTCGCCGTCGCCCCGAAAACGTCTCCATCTTAAGTTCCCTACTACTTAGGGGGCGAGGGTGGTTTGGGAGGAAGCGAGAAAAATAGAGGGACTGTAATAACATCACTACAGCTCGCGTTCAGGAGGCGTGAGAGGAATTTCACGCCTTTTACCATTCATTAATTAAGAGACTCCGCTGGTGATGAAAAACATGCCAGACACATTAGCATCGATTACGCGCGTGTTTTTCGAAACAGTGATTTTATACTGTTTCTGGGCCATTCCTCGAAATGAAATCGGCAAACATGCACAAGAAAACATTTTCCTAAGCAAATACCAAAAATCCTTCGCGTTTTTGCGCAAGATGTGCCTTATGGTATGAAAGCGAACGTTTTATGGAAACGTCGACTTGTCAACGACTTGTCAATGTCGGCAACTTAGATTAAACCCGTTGTCAACGCAAATTAACATCTATTGTATAATGACCAATCAAACCCATGCGTTGCTGGTACAACGCGCTCCGTGAACGCGAGCTGCAGTTATGTTATTACAGTCCCTCTATTTTTCTCGCTCCTCCCCCCCCCTCCTCAGAGCTATAATCCCCGACACCCGCCCCCTCGGTACCTTTGAAAATCAAGATACCCGTGACGGTAAGACGTGGTATGTCTAAACGATCTCACGAAAAAAATAGGGGACTGTGAACAGTCTAAAACCTTGACAGTAGCCGACATTTTACTCGGTTATGAAATAAAAGTTACCTTAAATATATTAGTATCGCATTTTAAATACACGAGAGTCGTATTTATTTTGAATTAATGGCGAAGAATCCGATGAACTATCGTTTTTGAATCGGAGAACTACTATTGTCTGATGGAGGTGTCTAGTAAACTGAGGCCTGGAAAACTCAGACCTCAGACCACGGACCCCAATACTCATCTCCGCCCCCCCCCCCCCCCCCCACCACCCCTGGTGTTGCGCGTCCGTCAGAAGTAGAAAGTCACCTGGTAAGCTACTGAGTCGCCTCCTCTTGTTAAGATCATGGAAGGTGATGAGTGCTCAGGGAATGTGATTAGCGTTTAATGCAAGCTACCGAGCAAATACACCGAAATAGGACAGGATTCGCTAACAGCCAGAAATAATACGGGGGCAAGGCGAGAAGGTGAACCGACTCAGACTGCGAGTGACCCAGAAAGTCTCAATAGCACAACGTCACCAACGTCTGCTCTCTCTTCTGCTGAAAGAAGTGCACACTGAGTGCAGGAGACCTTGAAGGGCCTCAGAATACGGCTGGTCCAGCCTGGGAGGAGCACAGGAGAATTTTTGGTCATAGGCCGTCGTCTGGGGCATCGCGAAGCCGGCGGGGTAGTGGAAACAGCAGAGGGAGAGGAAGAAGGCTGCCAGCAGCATTCTCGCCATATTTCCATCTCAGGAACACGTGGACAAGAGCGTTCGTCTGTTTGGCTTTCAGCGAGCAAAATGCACTTCTTTCCACAAGCGAAAGAATCACCGTTACACTATACCCCATCCAAACCGCCGCCAAAATGCACCAAGTGCTGCAGTATTTGCGGTAAACGGAAACTTACAAAATCAAGCGTATCTTCGCTCGCATTAAACTGTAATCTCCTTGATAGATCAAGAAGGGAATTTCTAAGTCGTGCGAAAAAATCCGTCAGATCAATCCCATCCGCCATATTTTGAAGCGGGGCGCGGAGTCCTCGTTCCCAGGGTTCTCTCCTACCCGTCGGTTGGGGACAGTAGTATTTCTCCGATTCAAAAACGATCGTTCATCATATACCGTAAAATTCCGAAAATAAGCCCCTCCAAATATAAGCCCCTCAAACCGGTAACGTAAATAACCCTCGGTTAAATCGCCCCGCCAAATAAATGACACCGGTTTGAAACTCCACAGAGTCAGATTACTGAATAAATGTTCTAAAATTTGCGTCATTTTAAAGTTGGACTCAGTGAAATGCCACTGGGGACCTCTAACTTACTGCCTGGCGTCAGATAAAGTCTTTTAATCAGCCTTTGAATGATTTTTCATTGTTTTCAATTGACAAGTAGCTAGCAGAATGAGTTGATTTTTTTGCTAACCCGGTTTTCAAAATTCTAGGTTTATATCATTCAGTATTTGCTTGATGTAAATAGACTCATGTTCATAACTGTTGAATTTTTCTTGCTGCAGGCCGTTGTTGACTTTGACATACATTTTGGTCATTATTCAAATTATACAAGCAAAGGGGTGTAAAATTTTGTGCGGGGAGGAACAAATGTTGTTGATGATTCATGAGTAATAGAACGAAGCACAAATACATGAAAAGTTGTATCAATTGTTATTTAAAAATGGATTGGCCTTCAAATATCAATAATATTGGTAGTTGTTGCTGTTAATTATTCACCTTAAACGAGAATTATAACCAAATTACTGGCAAGAATTTATCCTTGTTTTAACAAAAATGGGTATTACATACAATCACTCATGTATTAATAATGCGCAAGTGGGATGACCCA
>NC_133208.1:8741698-8751698 GCF_958299795.1 Porites lutea | reverse complement strand
TAAATATGACGGCGTTCTGAATTAGCCAGCAAACGTCAGCAATAAAAATAAGCTCATGCCTGCTGTTTTTCAGTTGGTCAAACATTTTTATCAATAATCAATAAACTGGCGCCACCGTTCTGACAAACAGTTGTCTTAACAATTGTCTTTTTGCTCTTGAACGTCTAATTGCTCTAATTTGGGATCTTCCCAAAAATGCATTGAAACATATCCTAGACGTTGAACGTTACCTTTGACTTAAAATTGCTGTACGTATTTGCGTCATTAAGCAACATCGTTCAAGTATAAAACATCCTTATTGATCGTCAGAACCTTATTCACCAAAAGTTGGTAAATACAGCGGATCAAAACAGCTGAAAACTGAGGTACGTAAAGTATAAAACGCTTTACCATAAATGAAAGCCGATAGAGATGTTTTCTACTTACAATATCTCGTAGCCTTTTGATTATCTTTATACTTTGATCATGAACGGCGATATCGACACCACGGCGCCGTATGTGAACATATTTATCTGTTACGGCCAACAGTTAAAGTACCTTTTTTGCTTCACTCTACCCCTTTCAGCCTCTCCTTTCCCCAAGAATTGCTTAATACCCAAACTAGCGAGTTGTAGATATGCTTGATTTATGAGTTGGATTTTAAGTCTTTATTAAAGTCGCCGATGGGTTTTGTGTTAAAGTTGGTGGTGGAAATTGCGAGTTGACTTCGTAAGGCCAAATAACGCTGTGTACTGTAGTTAGTATTTTGTTTCTACTTGTATGCCAAGGCAAGTCACTGGTCACCAGTGAATTAGCATTGTGAGTAGTTAGGTTTAAGTTGTTAAGTAAGTAAGTCGCAATACGAATTGGAGTTTGCAGGTTGGGAGGTAACGTTTAAAAGCCTTCACTATATTTTTTTCACGATTTAAGTGTATTTTTCCCTACCGTGAGGTCACTGAATTAAAAAGATGTACAAAGATGTGTGTTTAATGAAGTCAAATAGAACAGATATTTTTTATATAACATCGAACAATTACTAGTACCTGATATAAGAATACAATTATCCTTTGGGTGAGTAATGCTTTATCGGACTTCTACAAACACCTTGCATTTGTGCAAACTGTTCTTCCCTATATTAAAAGGAAAAATTTCGCTCACATTTTCATGGGACTTTAAACGTTTGTTAGCGGCATAGCATTTTTTGAGACAAAAGGAATTTATTTTATCTTGCGGCTATTAAAAAGGAGTAATGTGCACTTCATTCAATGACGTGAATGTTACTGAAAATAGAAAGTTATCTGAACAGGCCAAAACGTTTTTTACTCCGTTCTTTCATCTAGTGTAGAATCCTAAACACCGACTTATATGTCGTCATATATCTTAGAAATGTTTTGCTCTTCAAAACATGCATCCTTTATCATCGGTCGATTTCTTCTGTTTTTCGCATCTGAAGAAGAAAAGAAGTCATAAAAAAAAATTTTAGCGATGGAATTGAACGTTTTATTTTAGGGTTACAGTTTGATAAAACCGCTCCAGATGAATACAATTCCACTAAAACCGACAAAAAAATTTAATTTGTAATACACACTCACTCCACGCAAGCATACGATCCGCTGAATATCAAACTACAGTCCTGCTAAAATTTCTAATAATTACTCGCATAATTTATACGAATGTTTTGACAATCATCCAATCAAAATCACTTCCGGTTTTTGGATTGTGACATCACTGAACAGTGTGAGCGCCCAACTTTCAGACGACTCCCTCGGACGTTTGCGACTGTATAAGTCTATATAACTCTTTATAAATATATCTGAGGCTTCTTACTTTTTTTCATATGGATGTACTTGGAAGTTTATAAGCCCTGAAGACAGAAACAAGGGTGTTGCTTCCAACCTCAGCGTTTATCGAGTGAGTGATTATCATATCTCCTCAATAAAATGTTTCTGTGACAGGGGAAATTATTTCACAGTTTAACTTATCCTGAAAGCGAAGATCCCCATCTTTTTTACTACTGGATAAACGAGTGAGTTTTTAGCTGTTTTCGTCGGAACTCGAACTTCTAGATTTCTGTTTGCCCTTAGATGTCCTTAAATTTGAGTCTGAAGGATTTAAACAGTCCAGTTAGTTATCTTATAGACTAGATGCGGCAGCTCCAAAGGGGGGAACTTGTCTAGGATTCCTTGCTTAATCTAAGTTTCCTACAACTATTTTAAGTAATAATAGAAACTTGTCGTTACCACAGAAGGAATTAAAAGTTACGAAAGAAAGGAAAGTAAATTCATCTCTGTATCACTTCTTCCTTAAAATGACCATGACACATCAATCATATGGTTAATAAACTATATTTGTAAAAACAAAATGCATTTGTCTCTTTGCGACCAGATGGCGGAATTTGTCAATTTATGCCCATTAGGGCAAGACCGGAAAAATGAAGCATTAATTACAAAACGATCGATGGCGTTTTCAAATGGGCAGCTAACGTCAGTAATAAAAATGAGATCATGCCGGCTGTTTTTGGTCAAACATTTCTATTTGTCAGCCCGATAAGCCGGCACCTCAGGTGACAAAAAACTGTCTTTTTTGCGTTTGAATTTGATTTTTTTGGGGGAGAAGGGTCCTCCTGAAAATATATCGAAACATATCCTGCGTTAAATCTTGTTTGACTTTTAAGAGATTGTCTCTGTAAGAGCGGTCCGGTCGATTTTGCTTGAGACACAGATTTAGCTGATTTCTTGTGTGTTGTAAGACATTCATGTACCTATACTAAAACCACAATCCGTTTGATCGGATCTCTTTATTTTTCAGAGTTTTACGGAAGTTAAATTTCACTCGAGCGAAGGCCTGTCGTGACACTTTTCAAGACGTTAATTTGAGGCAACTTTGGCCGACAATTTACAACAAACTACGGGACTCAGCAAAAAACAAATGCCACAGCAATGTATATTAACTCTATCTTATCCATCGAGGCAACTTTCGTGAACGTCACGTTTCAATCAAGCAAACAGGAAGACTTGAACGACACCTTATCGGTTCGCTTAAGTCACACACGCGAAAACCGATCAAATTCAAGGTACATTTTTGAAAAAGTGAGGCGTTCTTAACTGATCCAACTAATATAGTTAGGAAGTAGGTGCCATAGAAAAGGTAACTACAGAAAAAAACTTTGCGGCCCGACCTTTACTAAAACTCTATAACTCCGTGAACTTACCTAATTTTCGGCAATCTCCAAGTTTTGCCGCCATTTTGAGAGACTTGTCAACATAAAGCGTAGCAGATATAAATCGAGCAGGTAGATCTAAAACCGTCAGAAATACATACGAAAGCATTCAAATGAACTTCACTTTCAATTCAAGGGGCAAAATTTGAAATTGTTCGTTAAACCTACCATTCCTACATCCCCATACGACCATTTCTTTCAACAATTCAAACTTTACAACTAGTATTCGAATTTTCCTCGTCGATTCCACCGTAAGAAATAACCTGTGCCACCCAAGCTTCGCTTCGAATGTGAAGTACCGATCAAACAACATAACTGCTTCATCTTCGAGGCCATATCACGCTGGTATTTTGATTTTCTGATCGATAAGGACGGTGATCAGGAAGTGATCGCCATGTTTACCTCATAAACGTGACCGCTGACCAGCCGCTGAGTGAAAACAGTACGGCGCGGGGTGGTGTAGGTGGCAGACTCATCGTCATAAGATATTCGAATACATGATAAAAAAGCTTTAGGGCTCTCAGTCTAAACAGTGAAGGCATGCTTCGTGGTACAGACAACTTTTATTTTATTCTCATAACTTTTTCCTTTAAATTAGAACTGGTATTAATTAATAGAGTTATTTAAATATTTTTAACCGAGGTACCCATATGACCTTTTTGCTTGTCCTCAGTGGTATAAAATAAGGTGTCTTTTCTTCCAGAACCTTTTATTTATGCGTTATTGCACGGAATCAACACTATACTTAGAAGGTTTGTTTTCAATCATTTTTGCTGTTCCCAAGAATGTATGCAAAATCATTGCTTTATACAAAGCTGACTCTAAAATATGATTTTCCGTAACAGTAACCAATGTCATTTACGTAAGGTGTTAATAAAACTGGCAATGTACAATTTTTAGCGTTTTCCACTTATAAGTCTGACATACAATTGTCAGGTGAACTATGTTAGTTTCAGCTCATTCCTTGATTCGATGTGACCTTTTATCACTAAACCCTATTCTTTTCATTTGCAATTTTCCATTTAAATGGGAGCTCGAAGAAAGTACAGATTTCCTTAAGCATGGAAACAGTAAAATAGTTCAATTTTTCCCCCTGATCGGAGTCATACAAGTAATAAATGTCATAGACAATCGGATGCGTTAAGCCAATTTCTGTTACAACTGATTCGACGGTGGTCATGTGATTCACTTCTTCCTCGTCAGATTTATCGTCAACCACGGTGTTCGGAGACGAACCTGCCCGTCTCCATCTCGAGGAGGACAAACGGAAGAAAAATCCTTGTATTTGGTCTCGGTTAACCACTCTTCCCGGGAAAACAGGCGCTCCTCGTTTTCCCCCTTCGCTTTCCTCATATGTTGCGAGACTTGTCGCATATCCTCTTTCCTTCCAGATTGCTCACCAATTTCAAACTTGGAGGTGAGATACTGCCTTACTTTCTCTGAGAAGCGAGCAGCGCCAAATTTTGGCTTATAAAGTGCCCATCCTTCACTTAAATTCAACTGGAAAGGTTCGCTACCCTGTCTCGCGATAACATTGGTACTGTCGTCTTCTGAAAGGGTAAGGGATGAGAATTTTTCAACCCAGCGTAAATCTAGAGATTTCAAAGCTGTTCTAATGTCAAAAATAAAGGAAATGACCCATGAATGCCAGTGCTCAGTGGAAGGATAATTACACCATCAAGCAGTGACCCAATGGCCCTTGTAGCTGTCTATAATGGAGAGATTGTAAGTTGGTTATGAAAATTACACTTTTTTCTCGTTTGCTTTGACTTTGTGACGTGGTTTTGTCACAATTTGAACAGACACGCGTCACTCTTACGTAATGTTTTAACGGGAAACCAAACAGCATCATTTTATTTCCAAGTAGGTATATATGCAGCCGTTCTTAGCCACCATTTTGCCAGAACAAAGTATATGTATATATTAAGAGTGGTACAAAAAAAACCAGTTTACTTGTAAAAACCTTTGTGTCTTTTATATCTTTACATACTTATAAAAAATTGTAGATGGTAAATGAAAAAGAAAATGTGTCCTGCATAGCAGTCTTTCAAATTTCCTTTTAGCCGACAGGGAGTCGTGGAGAGACATGGGGCGAAGGCAACCCAAAAAATTAGGAGCAGGGGGAGGAGCTTATTTAGCCGGCCTTTTGCATGTATTTGTATATACAATGTGATAAGCGTGGTACACCAAAAAATTGGTTTACTTGTAAAACTCTTTGTCGTTGTCGTATGAAAAAAAAGTACAGGAAAATTGCAAATGAAAAGAATAGGGTTTAGTGATAAAAGGTCACATAGAATCAAGGAATGAGCTGAAACTAACATAGTTCACCTGACAATTGTATGTCAGACTTATAAGTGGAAAATGTCGGTAAGCTTTGCATTGTCTAAGAGTTATGTTATGTTGACAATAGTTGACAAAAAATGAGAGTAATTGACCTCTGTTATTTTGCGTGATATCATTAAGCTGTTTATCTATTAGTAATTTCCGCAGACATTTCCGGAGATAAACCTAGTGATTAATCGAACCAATCACGAACAACTACACGGTTTTTCTAAATCAATCCTTGTGTAACTGATCGGATGCGGGTTAAATAAGAAAAAGGACAATTGAGATAGAAAGAGAGTTGAGTGGAAGCGAACGTGTTTGTTGTAAAAACTAAGAGATCGTGGTTTATATTGGAATAAAACGTGGAAATCTACTTTATCGTGACTTTTGTTGGAGAGCACTGTTCTTGGAGGCGAACAAATCTCCAAACCTGGCACCTCCGACGGGACGTTTGGACAAGCAAACTGCTGAATCTGTTGTGAGTATAATTTTGTCCTGAATTTTCGTCGAGGGAGGAAACAATGACAACTGCAGAGAGCAATCTGGAAACCAAACTTACACAATTGGAAATTAACGTGAAGAAAACTAACGTCGTCATTGAGAGCCAAAACTCAGAGGCTATCGAGCGACATCTACAAACTTTAAAGGCGATCTCGGACAATGTGAATCATTTGAGACTTGAGGTCGAAGCGACGAAAATTGAATCGAAAGTAGACAACGATGCAATTCAAACTTGGAACGACGATGTAGACTCTAAACTACAAGCAGCGGACCTCGAAATCGGGAGGATTCGTAGATGGTTACGCGATCGCGAAAAAGAAGCAGAGATAAACGCAAAGAAGGAACAGCTGCAATTTGAAGAAGAAATCCAAAAGATGAAGCTGCAACTAAAAGCGGACCAACTAGCCAAGACAAAAAGCCAAAACGAAGGAGACGGTCAAGGCTTATCTTCTTGTGGTGTGCAAGCCAAACTACCGAAACTTGTGATTACAAAATTCGATGGTTCCCATATGGATTGGCCACGTTTTTGGGGACAATTTTCGGAGAATATTGACAAGACAAGTGTCGCGCCGATCACCAAATTCACTTATTTACGAGAGTTGGTCACCCCACAGGTTAGCCGGACGATCGAAGCCTTACCTTTCACTGCAGAGGGGTATAACCGCGCGAAGAGCATATTGAAGGAGAAGTTCGGCAAGGACTCGGAAATAATCAAGGCTTACACAAAGGAGATACTCGAACTTCCTACCCTGACGAGCACAAATCCCAAAGCTATAAGCGATTTCAGCGAGAAACTAACCTATTGTGTGCAAGCTTTACAAACGCTAAACAAGCTAGAGCAAGTAAACGGAGCTACTTTGATGACCCTTGACAAATTACCTGGGATTCGTGGGGACCTTGTGCGTACAGACCCAGAATGGGAGAAATGGGATTTCGCGAAACTCAGCGAGGCCATCCGTTTGTGGACAAGAAGAAATCCTGTCGATACGAAATCAAATGAGAGAGATTCGGGTGAACGGCGAAATCAGAAGTGGGATCGATCACGCAAACTCTACCAAGCGCGTGGGCAAGATTTCAATCCCAAAGAATGCGTTTACTGTGGGGATGTCAGTCACAAACCATCGAACTGTCAAAAGATTACTAAAATCGAAGAAAGAAGAGCAATACTAGCGCAGAAGAATTTGTGCTTGAATTGTGCCACACCTAACCATCGCGCCGCGGAATGTTTTAGCAGAGCCACGTGTCAGCATTGCAAAAAACGACATCACACGTCAATATGCGACCGTAACCTTACACCCAAAGATGGAAGAAAGGATAAAAATACCCTGATGACCGCGGGCGGAAGTAACGAGGGAATATTGCCGATAATCCCTATCAAAGTTGACGGGATAATTTGTCGTGCGTTAATTGATACTGGGGCCGGAAGTTCTTACGCTTCAGGGAAGCTAATAGATCTACTCAAGAAGAAACCGTGTGAAACGAAAACAAGACGAGTGGATATGCTTATAAGTTCCCAAGTAACAAAGCTGGAGATGTACGATACACTAGTTGAATCACTGGACGGGGATTTCAGCATGAGTGTTAAACTTACTAAGGTTCACAAAGGAGAACTGTTAACTGTTGATAATCCGCACTATCAACAGTTAATCGACAGCTACAGTCATTTAAGAGGAGTCAAGATTGAAGATTTAGACTCAAAGGAAGAACTTCCCGTGCACGTGGTACTAGGGAGTGGCGAATATGCACGAATCAAAACCGAAACAAAACCGCACATTGGCAAAGATGGAGAACCAATGATGTTATGTTCTTATGATGTTAACTCAAACTAGTCAAACGGATTATAAAGAACTTTGTCGTCTGGATGTCCTAGGTTTAGCAGATTCTTCAGAGCACGATTAACTAGCGGTCTACCGCGAGTTTAAGGAGCAGCTGGTAAGAAACGAAGAAGGATGGTACGAGACAGGTCTGCCATGGCGTGGAAATCACCCCCCTTTACCCTCTAACAAGCAGGGAAGTCTTCGCCGTCTGACTAACCTGAACAAGAAACTTGAGCGTCATGGTTTGACAGCTGAGTACGATCAAATCATTCGAGAACAGAAGCAACAAGGGATCATTGAAGACTGCCCTCTTGAGCCTACTGGAACTGAGTTCTATATTCCTCACAAACCTGTAATACGCGAAGAAGCTGCGAGCACTAAACTACGAGTAGTGTACGACGCCTCAGCCAGAGCTCACGCGAGCGCTCCAACTTTGAACGAATGTTTATACCCAGGGCCCCCGCTACAAAACAAGTTATGGGACGTCTTGGTTCGGCAACGGTTTCACCCTGTAGCGATATTCGGCGACATCCAGAAAGCCTTCTTACAGATACGAATCAAGGAAAATGAGCGTGACGCACTTCGTTTCCAATGGCGCACGAACGAACACTCTAATTTAGAGACTCTCAGGTTCACACGTGCTTTATTCGGTTTGACTTGCTCGCCTTTCCTTCTAGGGGGAGTCATCGAACAGCATTTGCAGTCATGGGAGAGCAAATTGCCGGAAGTTGTGGCTGCACTGCGCAAGAGTTTATACGTGGACGACCTACTGAATGGTGGTCAGACGGCCGAAGAAGCACGAAAACGCAAGAGCACTGCCATTGAGGTATTTGGTGATGCAAAGTTTGCATTGCACAAGTGGAACTCCAACGTTGCCGAATTAGAAGAGACAGATGAACGAGAAAATGTGGACAGTGAACTATCATTCGCCAAGCAGCAGTTAGGTGCGCAGACGAGTGAATCTAAGGTACTTGGGTTGCTATGGAACAAGCAATTGGACACATTGACTGTCACCTTTCCTCAAGACGAGACACCAGCAACCAAAAGAGAACTGCTGAAGAAGCTAGCTAAAGTCTATGACCCTCTGGGTTTGACAACACCATTCACGTTACAAGGGAAGTTGATTTACCGAGACATCTGCAACCAGAAACTACCATGGGACGCACATTTTACTAGAAACCTTACTGAGAGAGTGAAGAAGTGGGAACAGACCCTACCGACTGGTGTGACGGTGCCACGCCCTGTGATGAACTTTAGAGAACCTGTCCTAAGTTTGGAGTTACACGCTTTCGGCGATGCAAGCACGCAGGGAGTAGGCGCTGCCGTTTACGCTGTGATACAACAATCAAGTGGAACTACCCAACGTCTGGTGGCAGCCAGAGGCCGGCTAGCTAAACAGGGACTTACAGTGCCTCGCCTGGAATTGATCTCCGCCCACATGGCAACAAACCTGGCGATTAATTTGAAGAACGCGTTAAATGACCTACCCAGCCCAAAAGTCTATGCCTGGTTAGACAGCACAGTTGCATTACACTGGATTGGCGGCAACGGAGAGTACAAGCAGTTCGTGAGCAACCGAGTTGAGAAGATTCACCAGCGCCCTGAGATCGAATGGAGACATGTGCCAACACATGATAACCCAGCTGACTTAGCAAGTAGAGGAGGACGGATTACTAGTCTATGGCTGAATGGGCCTGAATGGCTTTCGAACAAGGAAAATTGGCCCCCCAATCCAGTGACGTCTGCGTCAGCAGCCACAGAGGAAGAAGCTAAGGTGATCAGGGAAGTGCTTAAAACCAGCCAAACTAAAGATTCTGCGGACGTCATGGATCAGCTACTGGAGAGGCACGACCTGCGCCGCGCGTTGCGAGTGAATGCCTGGGTTGCAAGATTCATACGTAACTGTAGAGGAAGACAGAAACAGTCAGGTCCCTTGTCGAAGTCTGAGATCGATAACGTGAGACGAAGATGGATACTACTAGTACAACAGCGGGATAAACTAAAGCCTCACTTCGAGCACACACAGAAGGCACTTAACTTGCAGACCAATGCCAGTGGTTTACTCGAATGCCATGGGCGAATTCAAGGGAAATACCCGATCTATTTGCCGACAAAAGCTGTTTTACCCGGAAGTTAGTTCAGAAAGTACACTGCGAAA
>NC_133208.1:8724198-8736698 GCF_958299795.1 Porites lutea | reverse complement strand
AACTCCTCTATTGAAGTTTCTGATAGGATCATATAATTATGTACAATAGCTGCATAGATAATTACGTTTAAAAAGTTATTGTATGCAAATAGGAGAGAGATTTTATCCCCAGTTTTTACCCTCACCAGGGTAATGCATATATGGGAAATGGGGTGAGGGATTTAAGGAATTATGCATCGTGGCATCACCGGCATTTTGCAGTAGGTTTTTATAGATTGGACTAGCATAATTTTGGCACAATTAGTCACTACGAGTATAATTTTCATCTTTTTTTCTAAAAAAAAAAAAAAAAAAAAAAAAAAACACTGCGAGCATAATTTGCACATTTTGTTATAATTTTGCAGTACAAACTGAATTGTCATTTATTGAACATGCAGCCAATGTTTTTGGTCCGAGATCTGTGTTACGGGCAAATTTAAGTAACGAAATCCCATTCATGGGACCTGGGTCCAACAGGAAGTGACTCAGGACTCTCCCCAAAAGACTCAACGTGCGGACATAACAAGCTCGGTTATATAGGGTGGTGTCCGCGTGTTGGTTGATTATTGTTTGAGTATTTATACTTGTCAGACAATGAATTTAGGACTCTTAAAGTTTCTTGAGGGTAAATGAGTCTGCCATTTACTTGTACATGAAACATTGAAGTATTTTTTTTAAACAAATTTAAAGTAAAAAGGGAGAGGCATAATTTCTGCATTTTGTTTGCTAAAACGAGCTTAATTTACAAAAACTAGTAGAATTATTGGCATAATTTTAGAAATATACGAGCACTGCAAGTAGCATATCATGCTACTTTTGCGAGCACAGTCTATCAAAGCCTATTTTCCAGGGTACCTCCTCCCTCCCCTCCCTTCCCCTCCCCTCCCCTCCCGCTAACTCGTGGTTATTAAACTTTGCGAGCCTAACTCTTTAACACCCACGAAATAAATTCTGAGTGACATGCTATGAACAATGATTATTTTTTTCAACAGATTGGAAGATGGCAGGCATGAAAACATTAATAATTATTTTCGTTATCATGTTCCCAGTCGCGATGATAACAGAGGAAGATGTAAATCATGGAGGTAACAACTAACAACTACGACATCACTAACAAATTTAATTGCACACCTGCGGATTGTCGCCATTTTATTTCAGCACCCTGTCAAATGTCCTGTCTGTGCTTCATGTACAGAAAGCCGCTTAAAATTTTCATTTTTACACTTTCCCTAAAACATTATTCCGAGGATTTATTCACCATAATTTTTACATCGTCCATAAAATTTGCATGAGAATTGTTTTCAATTTTTCCTTGGAGTAAACAGTCATCATAAGAGAAATTGAAGACAATTTACTGATGCAAAATTTTTGGGGTGTAAACAAGATGTTTTACGGGCAATGTAAAAATGTTGAATATGTTAACAACTTCTTTATTATATTTGTTTTATTATTATTTTTTGATTTTAAACTTCAGAAATGCGCGATCAACATTTGGCAAGATTTCTTTCGATCAGTGTCCGTTCATGAATTGCTTTGCGCTATTGTTTTCTTCTCTAATGGATTTGAAATACATTTGCTATACAGTCAACTACACCTCTTTAGACGGACAACCCTCTGGTGTTGGCCCCTGTCATTGTCCAATCATTTGACTACAGCTATTTCAAGAAAGGTTGTCGGAAAAAGTGCACGCGACAATCCCGAAAGGCATTGTGGGTGGTTTTGAGTTCTCTGTTTTTTAAAAGAAATTTGAACGAATTGGCAGGAAAGGCCATGGAAATGTGTTTGCGAGTGCTAAAGGAAAGCAACAAAAGTAGGTTCGACAGCTACAGTCGTCAGGAACAGAGTATTGATCATATCCCATGTTACCTTTCGGGATTGTCGCGTGCACATTTCTTTTCGACAACCTTTCTCGAAATAGCTGTATGCTCTGTATAAGACGGAAACCTCTCAAAGACGGACAACCAACACTTTTGAAACCATCAACGGACAATTGAGAAGTGCTTTAGGTACTGAAAAATACCGCAAAACGGAAATGTAGGTGCACTACATGACAGTACAAATTGCAATTAGGGTAAGCAAATTACATACCCAACTACAGTACGCGTCTTCTCACAGCGCGTATCTTCTAAACGCCAAATGAAGAGACCTCTTAACCTATAAAACAGCTATGTTCTCGGTCTTTTAGCTGAACTGTTTGATCCTTATGGGAACTTCAGATAATGACATCAAAAACAAACCATTATAACGACTTATTTTCATATGATTTAGTACTTACGGTAATTAATGTACAGTAGAACCCCGGTAATTCGAATTATGAAGGGGAATGAAAAACAGTACGAGCCAGCGAGGGGTCGAGTTATCGGGGTCGATTTAAAAAAATAAGTTCCCATGTTACAATTACATTTTTAATCAAGGGAAAGGAAATTTAGTTCGAGTTAGCAGGAAATTCGGGTTACCCGAGTTCGATCGCGAGTTAACTGTGTAAAGATGATTGGAAAGCTTAAGTGGGGTGAAATTCAAGGGAAATTGGACTTAGTTTAGCATTAATGTTGCTGTTCAGTAGACGCCGTGAACGTTGACATGTATATGAACCACGTGTAATGGTACAATGAGAAAATGATTTCACCTTTCCAGTACATTGTAGTTCAGTTTTTTTTATTGTTTTGCACAAGTGTAACAGATGTGTGTTTAGTTCAGAATAAGTTCAGCTTTAATTTCTTGTAATTATTGGCGCCACCTTACTTTGACTGTCTATTAGCGGGACACCTCCCTTAAATAGACGGAGAGTCGAGACGGGACCAGAAGGTATCTGTCTAAGAAAGAACTGACTGTATTCTTATAATGATTGTGATAATGACAATGACGATAATAATAAAATAATAATAATAATAATGATAATATTATTATTATTATTATTATTTCATTATTATCGTCATTGTCATTATCACTATTATTATCGTTATCGTTATTATTAAATTATTATTATTATTATTTTATTGTCATTTTCTATTATTTTATTATTTATTAATATTAAATAGTAATTTATTACAATTACAATAGTTGTTATATTTATTATTGTGTTGCAAAGTTGATAAAATGCGGTTAGCTTACGGGTTGAAATTTACTGTTCATATGTTTTGCTACTTTCCAGTTTGTCCCGTTCCGATGAATAAAGAAGAAGAGGAGTTTATTAAAGAGCGGGAAAGGAACAGAGAGTTAATGGAAGAAATCGCCAGAGAAATTGAAATGACGTGCTTAGGTAAGTTAAAAAATGAAAACAAATAGCAATATTTAAAACCTCGGATGAGCAAATCCTTCCGCGCGGATAGTTTAACCCTTTCGGACAGTTGAGTGTGTTCTATATGGAACAATGCAGAGTTTGCATTTCTAAAGCCACTTACCCTTTTAGTTTAACCCATTCAGTTGTTAACAGCGAATGTTTGTAAATATTGAGCAACCGGCGGCCATTAAATTTCGCTCATATCTTGTCCATACATACTTATTAGTAAGTAACTAAACCTGGTGTAGTTTGTTTTCCAAAAGGCCGCTTGGATTTGAAGAAAATCGACAAAATCAATTTTCGTAGTCGGCGGCTTGAAAACAACCAAAATTTGAGGCAAAATGAGGGGGTCTCAAAACTTCGCTCGCACGCAAAAAGGAAGAAAGCGTGATAACATATTCCCCGATAAATCAATTTGTAGAGGGTTTTAGCCCCAGTATGGCGGTTAATTCTTAACTTGACGATAATGTGGAAGGTAAACAATTTTATGTTAGTTTTGGTTCTTTTTCAACTCAACGAAGTTTACATTTAGACCTAAAGTCGCGATTTAAGTTTCAGGCATGTGCTACACCTTGGTTTTTCCTGAAACTCAAGCCATAAGTTAGTTAAACATTATAATAAAACATATGTAAGAACCGGCCTGGGTAATTTAAATTGCGCTTCAGACGAACCTTCTGAACTTGAACAAATTTTGAGTGAAATATGAGACATTTGCATAATTCACCAACGCCTTGCTGTTGCCGAAAGGGATCATTTACATTTCCTGAGAAGAAACCTGGTGTACTTCTATAATACGATAATTAATTTGTTAACATCTAATAGAAATTAATTTACCTTTATATTTTCGGCCCTTTCTTACTTTTTCTACACTCGAGCTCCAAAATTCTGCTGGCGCTAACGCATTTTGTAATTTGACCACTAACGAGAGGTCATTGAAGATGGGCCAGGTTATTTAAATGTCACTCAAACCGAATGAGCGTTATGATCTAAGTTCTTAAGGTGGTTGAACAAAATATATCACGAAAAAAATATGTTTTTAAGACATTTTCTGCGATTTGAAAGATGTTCTTACCAACTGATAGGATCAGTTATAGACGTTACACCATACAGCGAGGAAGTGTGAGAAGACAAGGAGTGGTGTTGCGTGACAACGAACACCATCCTTCGAACCTAAGAATGAGCAGTCTAAAACAAAGTAGTTTATACATTTCTTTGATGTTTTCAAAGTTACTTGTTCAATTATACAACAACTGAAAGGCTGCATACAGTGTGCATAGTCTGGCTGCCACCAGTACTTGATTTAAAAGTGTAAAGTGGTGGTCACTTTTTCGGACTCCTGCGCGTGTGATAAAAGCATTGACTATTAAGGAATTTGGAAAACATCAAAATCATACACCCTGCCGGTACACACGAACACTGAATAGGTTTTAAACTTTGGACAACCTCGATAAATGATCTCGGAAGCGTTTTTTTGTTTTGAGTGAAGAATCACAATAAAAAGGGAAGGGTGGCTCTGAATCTTGGGTACTACCTAGTAAGACTCCAAAGGAAAGGTCGTTGAGGGGATAGAAGAATCCGTCGAAAGGGTTACGCTGTAACTCTTGGTCAAGGATGTTAGGTAAGCAATTCGCTCTAAACCCTGTCTCCCCCTTTTCAAATGCTTGCATAGGCTAACCAGTATTAAAAAACCTACATTAGCACACGCAACAAAGAAAATATCGCAAAGTAATTGGGGAAATGCTATTCGGGCAGGACGGCCTTGTGGAGTGGTAGATGACGTAGCGCTATTTTCAAGTCTACAAACTTCTCCTTGAGTGTGAAGACTTAAGGCATGAGTTTCAGTTTCTATTCTCAAACTCATTAATAATTCATTAAGAAAATACAAAGGAAATTAATGTTTAATGAGTGTTTGGAAATCGGATGAAACACTGCTTAGTATTTGCATCCTTAATTTCTCCTTCAAAAATGATTTTGTTTGAGAAGAAATATCAAACATTCGACACAGTGTTTCATCACCAGATGAAACACCTCGAAGTTCGTCAAAAATACTCTGCTGCGCGTCGTATTTTCAACTCTCTTCTCGGTGTTTCATCTGGTGATGAAACACTGCATCTCATGTTTGATATATTACTTATCGAATATATACAAAGAAGGAAACCTGGGGTCTAGAACGCTGACCTGTTCCTCTCATTCCTTTACCAAAGGATACGTCAAAGTATATCAGACAATTTCCTCCTTACAGCATGCTCGGCTACTCAAACAAGCTTTAAAATCTGACACTAAGATGATATACGGCAGGTACAGAAAGGTAGAAAGCTGGAATCAAACGTGTTTACCAGTGGGTTAGGCCCTGACGTCTTCAAATTCACGTTAAAAGGACACTGTTTAGGCAAGAGCATTAAGTTTACTTTTCCAGTAAATTCCGTCTTGCGGCCTTAGACAACGGACCAGGGGCCAGTTCGTCCAAAGTCCCAATAACTTTTCGGGCCCGAAATCAAATCATCAAATAGAAATAAAAGGATTAAGAGGAGCGCGGATTCTGGCCAGCAAAATACCTCATTTTTTTTCATTAACGGATAGTTTTATCATGTTAGATGCAAAACTATTGAAATTTCTATCTTGCATGTAAACAACAACAGCTTTAGGGGCCCGTTATAGTTATCGGGACTTTCGAGAATTGAACGGGCCCCGGAAGCGGATGCAGCCTCAACATCCGTTTCATTGATGACTGCCAGAGAAAGTTATGGTCAGAGACTTTCTTTTTAAGAGTTCTGACCATGAATTTGTGACGAGCCACCAAGTCTCGGTCTCAAGACCGGTACCCATGCGCACACTCAGAAAATGGCAAAATGACCGAGAGTAAAACTGAAAAAAAAACTATGTGGGTAAAGAAAGTAGTGGAAGCGTTAGGTGAGAGTTGACATGGGCACCCAACGACAGTTTCCTCCTAAATACATTGAAAACCCTTTTAGGTTATCTAAATTACTAAGTTCTTTGCGGCGCCAAATAATTATAACAACTGTTCGGTCATCCACAGGGCAACTTGAGTAGTCTTTTCGATCGAAACAGCTTCGAGGGCTTCAATACTATTTTTTTCGAGAATTTTAATTCCTTCTCTATTACAATTTCGTAACGGAAAATTTTAATTCCCTTTATATGGAGAAAACCTGTCTCGTGTAAGATAGTCACCCTCCCAGCCGAGAGAAAAAAATATTGACCCCAACCGGCCTTCGCGCATGCTCTAATTGTCCGCGCCTTGCAGGCTATGCGAGCCCTTTACCAATACGGATCGGATTTGCCGGTCGGACCGAAATGTCCCCTCCCATTTTACAAAATTATTTTCCCCAGGACGACTGATCTGTATCCTGCTTACAAGCACGATAACCAAACTCGCGGTGGCTTTGGTTTGGTCTGTGCAACTGGAATGTACCTTCCACTGGGCAAGTGGTTTTTCCGAAATTTCAAACGGGAATTTTTGTTGAATGGAAAGCGCGTAAAGTGCCTACGGAGAAACTTTGCCCCGGCTAGGAGGCTGACCCTACCATTAAAAAAGGGTGACTAAAACGCTTCGATATGTTTTGTAAAGAAATGCATGAAACGTTGCCACTTCCAGGAAGGCTCGGGTAGGCGGGTGACCCTTCTGCTCGAGACAAATTTTCTTCATATAAGCGGGGCCTAAATTTTAGTTCTTTACGTTAATTTCCATAGTCCAGCTGACGCACAATTTTTTTTTTTTTTTTTGGTTGTTTTTTGTTCTACAATGTGGAAAACTGAAATTAAGTGGAACCCCGTTGATGCGACCAGCATTGGGCCGTAAAATCCAGGTCGTAATAGCGAGGTGCTCGCATTAAAGAGGTCTTCAAAATAATAAAATGACTCGGAGATTTTCACGTCTGGGTGGAAAGACTATGGGAGGTGCGCTGAGGCAAGAGGTGGCCGTATAAACGGGGTGGTCGTAAGGCAGGGTTCCTCTGTATATAAACAGAAACAAGCATTTGACGATCGAATAACCATGTTCAGATTAGAAAAAAATATATACTGAAAGATAATTGCAGAATGTTTACAAAAACTGTTATCCAAAACAATGGAACTTGAATATGCGAGAGGAAAGACAGCCGCCTTATAGGTAATAACGCGGTGAAATAGCTAGAGATTGAAGCCTGAAGTAAATCAAAGGCACATACAAGGCAACGGGGGGAAGTTGACGCGAAAAAGGATATTTTTGGATTTATTTAGTATTGTATGGAAGCACAATTTTAAAAAAAATCAGGAAAAAAAGAAAAAAACATGATTTGGATTGTTAGTAGCATAATTTGCTACTTCTGGCAAGAACATTAAAAAAAGGCGTCGCTCAAATGGTTAGATTGGGAAGCCTGTGAATCCTGTCACGCAACACTTTTGACCAGACTTTTATGACCATAGAGGTATCGGCAGCCCGAAAGTTTCACTATCAATCGCAGTTTTTGTGAGACCTAGAATTTTTAAATGGAAATGGATGTTAAAGTTTGACTGCGGAAAAGAAAGGCCAGCAATACCAAGAAATGTTCCGTTTCAGGTTATTTTCACGCCGCACGTTTCCTCGAGTTTTTGGATCTTCGGTTGATTAGCTTGGGACGAGGCGCAATGCCATTTAACCAGAACGGAAAAATGCATTTGAGGTAACAAAAATTATCGTTTCAGTACAAATGTCTTTAATACAAGTGCGATTGTGAGTTAAGTTTCTTTTGGAGAGCCCAGCCATCGTGACTTGTCGAGCAACAACCAACCGACGTTCTTGAAAAGTCTCATATTTCATGCAGAATTTATTCAGCTTCAGAAGGTTCGTGTGAAGTACAAATTTAATTACCCAGGCCAATTCTCACATATGTTTTAGCACAATGTTTAAATAACATATGACTTGAGTTTCAGGTAAAACCAAGGTGTAGGACATGCCTAAAATATAAAACGCAACTTTCAGCCTAAATTTAATTTTCGTTTAGTTGAAAAAGAATCCAAACTGAAACAAGACGATACGGAGCGTACACTTCGGCGTTGTGGTTGTGGAACTAATTAATTGTAAATGCGGAGGAATAGTAAGAAATCAAATATGGTAAGACTAAGGTGTTAATTTGTGAAATTTTAGGATTTGTCAGGATATTCTGAAAAGAGCAACATCCAAGAGGCCTACTTGCCAAAAACTAGCATTTTGGGACAAATTGTCTCCGAGATATTAGCCCAGTTACGCTCTGATGACTCCATACAAATCCTTCTGAAAAAACAATTCTCTATTTTTCTTAGTCACATCAGGCTTCAAAAACAGCATAGCAGTCTCATGTACTCATTAAAGATATGTAAGGCATGGGTAAGGAGTCAATTACGTTGAGCATGGAATTGGCTAAAACTCAAAGTCACGAGTTCGAATGTTTTGAGGATAATTATTCACTGACTATCAGCACGCAGGGATGTCGGATTAACACAAGGAAGTTTAACACCAAAGGAACATAGCCTTAACAGAGCTTTAAAACACAGCATCCCCCAACACAAACTTGACTTGAACTTTGAGTAAAACTAAAGAGCCTCTACCAATAATAACAAACTCTCACTTGAACTTCAGATATCTTACGGCTTCCGCGAACTTGTAAACACAGAACCTGAAAATCGACCTTCGTCACACTTGACTAAACACAGCAGTCCAGCTCGTGGGAAAAAAATTAGTTCGTCAAAAGAACTCGCTTGGAACTTGTATACCGTTTGACGTAAGGTTCTAGAAAATACTAAACGGGCGAATAGTAGTAGCTTTTCGACATATTTTATGATTTCAGTAACTGGTGCAAATCTACTGACTCATGCTGAAATGTAAACATGTCCTAATTAATTATTCATGGATAATTCAAAAACGTAGAGAACGTTCGAGAAAGTCACGCAACGCATGAAAGCAATTTTACTACGTAGCTCTCAACAAAGACAAAATGTCTTTGTGCAGCATTTTGTAACTTTAAATTCATCATAAAACGGTTCGAAAGAAGGGGGTAACTCGTGAAATGTTTTTCAACACTCGAAGAGAAATTTCGTGTCTCTGCGCGGCCACGAAATATCCTCTATTTATTCCTCGACTAATTAAAGACTAAACTCGAAGTAATCTCAAGATATCACGAAGTAGGTCCGGTCTCATTTCGTGAAATAGTTGAAACAAGCCGAAAAGTCACGTACTTGCACGCCCAATCTTGTCCCGAAACTAGTGTATCATTTGATAACTATTTTTCATATCCCAAACTACCTTGGGTCGCAGTAGCGCAGTCGGCTAATCCCTCAACTTAGAGTCTCCTCTACCCCAGGAAAGCCGAAATAATAATTCTTTTTTCCTCAAAAAACTTAAAGAATAAATCAAAGAAATCGAAGTGATCTCGAGGTATCTCGAACTAATTCGGCTCTCACTTGGTCAAATAGCCGAATAGAACCGAAAACCTACAGACTTTGCTTGCCCAATCTTGTCAAAAAATGGCAACTTTGATACATTCCTGAGCGTCGCGAATCCTTTACTTCGCGCTCCGCCGAAGTAATAACATTGTTTATCTTCCAGATTATCGTTAAGATAAGAATTCGTCACCAAACCAGAAGTGGAACCCTTTATAAATTGATTTATCGGGGAATATTTTACCCCGCTTTCTTCCTGTGTGCGTGCGAGCGAAGTTTTGAGACCGCCTCATTTTGCCTCAAATTTCGGTTGTTTTTAAGTCGCCGACCACGAAAATTGATGTTGTCGATTTTCTCCAAATCCAAGCGGCCTTTTGAAAAACAAACTACACCACGTTTAGTTACTTACTTATGCCTATGTATGGACAAGATATGAGCGGAAATGATTTTTTGACTGTGGCCGCGAAATTTTGATTTTGCTCGATTTTTACAGACATTTGCTCTTAAGCAGTAAATCCAGGAAGTTATACATACACTATGTGTAGGTAGCCATTTTGACTCCTAAGGGAAATAACCCATCCAGCCCAGAAAAGGTTGGCCACACCACCGACCGGGGTTTATCTCCAGTACTCTTTCCAGTGTAGTGGTGTGGGTTCTTTTAGGTCGCACAAGTACCAGATAAGTCCTGTCGGACCTACGGTCTTTATTCCTTATCCGAGAAGACTACAAAGTCTAACCGTTTTCAGATGTCGCTACGAAAGCAGCACTTTCTTCTCAGTTATTTAAAGAACCTGAGTGTTGGTCCGGCCGGGGTTTGAACTCCCAACCTCCCGCTCAGCAGACCGGCATTCTCCCGACCGAGCTAACCAGACGGCGGACGTTAAAAAAGCTTGGAACACTGCTACCTTATTATGGAAATCCTGACTAATCTTGTGAGAGACTTAGACAAACATTTTGGGCAAAAATCTACTGCAAATTTCGCTATTCGCCACTACTCTTACCAGTTTGAATTCCCCTATTCCGGAAAGGTAAATAACCCCAATTCCGTGAGGTGAAAGGCTATAAGTTGAACTAGATATCTATAGAATAAAAGAGTAAACGAGAAAGCTCCTGAAAACGTTTATGCTAGTTTCTTTTTTCTAAAAACGCACAAAATTTTCCGACTTGGAATTTAATGGTACCGATTTAGATAAACGATTTCAAGTCCATGAGCCATTTTGTGAGAAGTGGGTAAAAATACAATATTTGTAGCAACCCTTTATGGAAAATTGTTTCGTTGTTTTCGTTGTTATTAACTTAGGATGTGATAAATTGTGATCGGTCTGTTACCAAACTTGAGACTTAAGGAACGTAATTGGAAAAATTGGGGGCATATATTAAACGGTTGTGGATGACGAGAAATTTTTCCCTTAAATAATGAAACTATATACAAATTCGAAGCCTTTCTCTCAAGTTATTAACCCCTTTCAATTCGATCAAGCTTTTTCAATTCATGGTGACAATTGAAACTTAGGGTGCGTTTGATCGCATGAGAAACCCGGATTTAAGTTTAAAGTCCGGGTTTTAGATTTGGCAATCGAACGCGAAATGCAAAACGGATATTTCACCCACACCCCCGAGAAATCCTTCCTGGATTTTCTTTATACCGTTCTAGTTGGAAAAACTGTTCTCGTGAACAGCGTTTTTTTTTTCTGCTTGTTATGCGTGCGCATGCGAGACAACTGTTCTCTCAAAAAACAGTTCAAATTTTTTCTTGTTATATCCCCAAAATACTGATTACCAAAGGTCAAATCTCACTTGTATAGCAACCACATAGACCAGCAACACCATACGATATCGAACAGGCCTTTAAATGCAATATTTTTTTGTTTGGAGTATTGACACCAACGTTTTCTCAATGAATTTTAAACTTGCTGATTTGTAGACGAGTGTAAAACAGGACTACATAACTGCCACAATGATGCATACTGCACCAACACCAAGCATTCCTTCACGTGTACTTGCAAAGCAGGATATACTGGGGATGGCGTCAACAACTGTGCAGGTAACATAATATGGAGCTGAAACGAACAGGAATTTATCTTAAGTTATATGCTATTCCATGCCAAAAATAATACAGCCAAATGGAAAGGTGGAAACCTTTTTTCATATTCAGTCAGTGGTATGTCACAGGTTGCATCTACGAAAAGAGTTTTGGCCTTGGTACGTGCAAAGTTGTGGCCTCCAATTTTTCCCACAAAAATTAATAGCAACGGAAATAATTTTAACCGCGAAAAAAGTATATTTAAAGCCAACGCTGCAATGTACGTATGTTAATACAGCAAAAAGGCAACATTTGTATTCTTGCTTTAACAAAAGGTAATAATAATAAGTGCTACAACTTAACTGGTCGAGCTCGAACTGTATCCCCAATAAAGCACACAGGCTTAGTCTCCGACAGTTAGGCTGGGGAAACAAAAAGTGTGACCGACATTTGTCTGGGACAGGAAGCACCGAGCTCAAAGGCTTAGAAACAGAAAAAACTTGGGATCATCTTTGATATAACGAGATCACCTTCACTAATATACCTAACAAAGTACGAGGGCCAATAGCCAGCTAGGCTGTTAGAAACGGTTAGGGCGCAGCATTTAAGGTAAACAGATGTTTATTACGATTGTGGCAGGGGGTCTGTAGCATTGCCAATTTGACTGCGTCAATCATTCACTTATGTCGCCAATTAAGAGCGGTCCCGGTACAGCTGTTCTAAGCGTACATTGAGACTAAATATACAAGATAAGGAACCGGTGAAAAACGGCGCTAACCGTACAAATAAAATAAGAAGTGATAAAATTCAGAAAGATGGCAGAGC